>NC_133896.1:44507877-44728007 GCF_964199755.1 Larus michahellis
CCACAGGATTCCATTTGTCCCTCTCCTGTCAGGAGGTAACAGTCTTTGCTGTTACATCTTTATAGTATGTAAAAACCATGTGAAATTTTGGAAATCCAGTATCCCTAAGCAAAAAATCTATTGTTTATTTTGACCTTGTTCTGTTGTCTGGAAATGAAGGCTTAAAAGGATGTATGGACATCACTCTAAGCTATATTTAATGAAGTACTAACATGCTGTCCTTCAACCTTGAGTCTAATTTCCCAGAAACTTAAATTATTTCTATAGGTAATCAATGTTAATAAGTATGTTCAAGATTTATGAAGCAGAAATATACTCTACGAAAAGAATATCTATTCTTTGCTGATCCTATAGCTGATGCTAGGTCTTAGGTAGTGTGGATTAATATGTGAGGTTAATTTTCTTCTATCTGGTGTCCACACAAGCTAGAAATCTTTGCTTTTGTATTTCACTTGGATTTACTCGTATAGAACAGACCTTTGGGGCAAAGTTAAGAGACAGACAAGCAGAGCACAGGCCTGCACCTTCTCAGGGCAACTGTTACGTGGATCACTAACTCTGCAGTACAGAGTAGTCCTCCAGTTAGGATCACTTCTGGTTTTGCAGTACATGGTACAGTAAATTGTTGACTGTTTTAGCTAAAGACTTTGTAGACTGAATTCTTATTTGTATGTGTAGGATTGTGAGAAATCTCAGCATATGCTGCTAAGAGCTGATCTTTGCCGTGTCAGTGTGTGTCATACGTATGCATTCCCATATACAGATGGATGTTCGTAAAGGTAAACCTACATGCTATGTAAATATGCCTGTATAGATATTAATATCTTTTCCCCCCCCTTATGTGTATGACTTTCTCACATTACTAAGTTTATTTAATCATTCACAGTTTTCGGTTGATTTATTCAACTGTTCTATCCACTAATCAAAGGTATTGCTTTGATTTTTTTTTTTTTGTATTTTAGAATCCTACTTTATGAATAATAATGTCTTCTTTTAAGCTCCTTTGCTTTTAATCAAGAAATTTTGGAGGCAGTGAACACGTAATGTACCAATTTGGAATGTATCGACACTAGATGTGTGAGTTCAGATGAAATTTGGAGAAGAAAGGAATCGAGCTCTTTTCTAGGCTGATTTTATAACTTGCATGATTTACCTAATGATGGGTAGTTTTCAAACCCCATCTCCACCTTTATTTCATTTCCAGATGCTCAGTATAGTTTTGGTATGCAATTTTGGGAGCTTCAGTGGCTTCAGGATCTCAACAAATAATTAAACGGAGAAGTCCAGTTATACATGACTTTCACTAGAACAACAGAAGTATAATAGTAAAAAAAATAGAAAGAAATAGTTTTTATTCCTTTTCAAGTTTAATTCTACTACAAAAGAGTTATTTTTTCTAGTTTGTCTGGAAAACCCTCAGTGATTTCCCACTAAATTAGTAGAATTTTAAGGCTGGGGACCACTGTCATTGACTTCTCTGATATTCTGAATAACAAGGAGCAAAAACTTCACCTGGTAGCAGAATGCACATTTATAGAATCAAATATCATACTAGCTTGAGTATTAAATTACTGTAGTCTAATTAATGTTTAAACACCTAATAGATGTTAATTAGAATCTTCATTCCAAAGGGATTAACTCATCACCACCATGCCAGTTAAGTAGAAGAGGAAGGTGGTGTGAGAAAAATGGCATTTTCTCAGAGACAAGGAAAAGGCTTTGATAGTTTTATAGTAGCTAATTTTGACCACTGGTACACTTGACCACATTAAAATCGTTGCATGAATTTGGCAGAAGAGAATCACTAAAATAAATACTGCAATTAAGAGGTTTTCATTCTAGCAGGTGTAGAGTAAGACAAGAAGGAAGGGGGAGGAAAGCGATGCATTCCTTCAGCAGTCTCTGTTACATGGTTGTCTTACAGTCAAGTTTTATTTCTGTGTTAATGCATGGGGATGAAGATGGTTATTGTCATTATAAAGGTACCTCTAAATTTAAAATGTGTCAGTTGTGGAAAATAAAAAGGGTAAAAATTCTATTTCTTTAACAGTGAGTATTAAAGAAAAATCAGAGTTAATATCTGGTTGACCTACATGTCTGCTTCGTGATTTTTGCTCTTGGTGAGAACATTATTAAACAATAATAATACATTTCCCATTTTTCTTTCTCTGAAATGCCACCAGTCGGGTCTTCAGACAGCATTCATGACATCAGCGTCATCTTTTTGAGGATTAAAAATGGGAAGAAAAGGAAGGCTTCTGTACACGGAGGGAGAAAAATAATCTTCACAAAGAGGAATAGCGTATAATTTTTCCTCTGCTCAGAAGACTATCGTAACAGTGAATATTCATAAATTTGTAGTCAAAATTTTTCCTAAATGGTTGCCTAATGATGGGTTGTGAGTTAGGGAGTATCAGTATGCTGTTTAGGTATGGGGAAAGAAGATCTTATCCCCTTTGCCTGGGGGCAACCACTATTGAATACAAACTGGGCTGACTTCATACCCTCACTTCTTAAAGTGATTTGTTTATTTTTAAATTACTTAGTAGGTGACAACTCATCATTTTAGCAATTGCTATGGAAACGACGCGATTTCAATTTTTACTTGCTGTAACACCATTGTCAGAATGTGAAAACAGTAATGAATTCCTTTGAATACAGCAAGGTTTGTTGGTTGGTGGGTTTTGTTTTTTTTTTTATAATCCTGGATTGTTTTTCTCCAAGGCATGACAAAATTCAGCTATAAATAATCTACTTGAAGTCTTACAGCCCACTCTGGGTTGCTCCTGCTAATGGGATCACAAGCTGTAAGCAACAGAGCAGCATGAAGAGAAAATCTAGCTACTGCCTGTGATCCTGTGATGTCAAGAAAAAGGCACCATGGTAGTTACGGTGCTTGGGACTTTGAATTGGAGCTATGGTAAGGAAGACAATGCCCACACTTGCCAAAGAGCCATGCATTGGAGCCATGCATTAAGGACTTCATTGGAGTGGTCTAGGACAGAGAAGGAGCTATTGTCTTACACAGAGCTGTAGCAAGACCTTGCTGTGCATGTGGAGCCTTCCTGACAATGCTCACTGGGGTCCTTCCAGCCCCTGCTGTTGCAAAAAATCTGCTGGGTACATAACAACAGCAACAGGTTTAAAATTACTCTCATTTGGCACAGTTGTTAGCAACTTAAGGGACATCCAGCCTTTCTACAGTTTCCGTAAGCCATTATCATCAGCTTACAAAGCAAGCACGGCCTCTGGAGTTTGCCAGTTTTGGGATCTTTCTGCTATCATCCATACTGACTGTATTTGTGGAGCAAATTCAGTAGGATAGATCATCTCCATCTCAAGTCCTTAGTGGAGGTTTGGCAGCAGGGTCAGCAGCAGAAACATGAATGCCTCCGTGATCGTATTCTTTTGAATCCTGATGTGTCAGGATTTTGTGTGTGCTTTGGTGTCAGCAGGTTTTAGTGGCAGTGAGTCCCATGTATAATATTTGCTATGCAGAGGGAATTTCCTCCTCATAAACTTTGAATTTATCTTTAATTGAAGGCTCTTATTGTTAGGGATCAGACAAAAGGGGAATTGCTGAGCTGTTACTGATGTGGTTTTGGCTATTTTATAATAGCTTCTCTTATATGTCTTTTTCCTCAAGTAATCCATACCTGTGGCTTCTGACTTTCTCCATAGGAGGACTTTTCTATCCCTTTGATCATTCTTGCTGCCTGACTAGGAATCTTCTTTCATAATCATGTGTTATCCATCAACACATTCTGCCTGAGGATGTCTGCTCAGCTGGTAGACATCTGATAAATTACATGCTAAATCGAGGTACTTCCAGAAAGATGTTCCTGTCTGTCTGTTTGTCTCCGAGTCCCTCGGTAGGTTATTAAAAGTAAGTCTTTTCTACTTGAATCCTCCTAGCTGATACCAGAAGTGTCTGTTTCTACTTTTCTTTTTTAAATTAGGTGAGGCAGATCACTATCTTTCTGACTACCTTGTTCTCGTTTACTGTGCTCTTGGTTCCTGCCAACCACATATATTATTGCCAGTAACTTTGAAAATAAATTCTCAACTCCAGTATTGATGCAAATACTGAATAGCAACAGGTCTTGAACTGGTCCCTGCAGAAATCCAGTAGAAGCATCTCATTTGCTCTTAGTCCCCAACTGACTCAGCAATCTGTCAGCATATTCTGAATTTAATTACCTTAGGCTTTATTGTTTATATTGCTAACTTTTTAAAAATCAAAATTGCATGTGGTAATAAGCCTCTCCTGGCATCTTGCAGTACTTCTCAAAATTTTTGTATAATAAATAAGAAGTCTCTTTGGCAATTTTATTTGTAGTTTTTTGGGCTCTGAAATTAATTTGCACTGTCTCAGATTTGTTTTGCTTATGTCAGTTTTTGTTTATGCGTTTACTAAACTGTGAACAGCTGCCAAGGCACTGGGGAAGTTTTTCTGCAGAATCAGTAAGAATATTTTACAGCTGGGCCAGATTTCTTTTTTTCCCCTGAATGAATATTTTAAGTGTCGCCTTATTCTTTGGGTATTATTTCCTATCTACTGTCAGGGGAATTTTCTGTTCCTTTCCTTGTGCCGTTTTATTTGTTTTTCCCCTAGATCAAAGAATGGTACTTCTCCAAACCAAAGCTGCCGTAGCTTACCCGTGACGTATAAATATCAATCTGTCAGAGCCCTGCATGCCTACCCACACACTTCTGAAGGTTTAGTTCCATGTGTTGAAGGTGCTCCAAGGCTCAGGCTTGAGCTTGCTGGAGGTGCGAGCCACAGATGCGTCTGTGACATAGCTTGGGCAGGGACCAAGGGCGAGGGCCTGAGTGTAGATCACCTCCTGAGCAAAGAGAGGCTCCTTTCAGCTCGTCTCACTACTCTGCTGTTTTCCCAGGGGTCTGATCCAAGGTTACACAGCTGCACCATGGCAGACTTCATGGTAGCTCCATTACCTGCCGGAGAGCAGCTCTGTGGAAAAAGACCTGGGAGTTCTGGTGAACAACAGGGTGACCGTGAGCCAGCAATGTGCCCTTGTGGCCAAGAAGGCCAATGGCATCCTGGGGTGCATCAAGAAGAGTGTGGCCAGCAGATTGAGGGAGGTCATCCTCCCCCTCTACTCTGCCCTGGTGAGGCCGCACCTGGAGTACTGTGTCCAGTTCTGGGCTCCCCAGTTCAAGAAGGACAGGGAACTGCTGGAGAGGGTGCAGCAAAGGGCTACCAAGATGATCAGGGGACTCGAACACCTCTCTTATGAAGAAAGGCTGAGGGATTTCGGTCTCTTCAGTCTGGAAAAAAGACGGCTGAGGGGGGATCTTATCAACACTTATAAATACTTAAAGGGTGGGTGTCAGGAGGATGGGGCCAGGCGGTTTTCAGTGGTGCCCAGTGACAGGACAAGAGGTAATGGGCACAAACTTGGGCACAGGAAGTTCCACCTAAACGTGAGGAGGAACTTCTTTACTTTGAGGGTGGCAGAGCACTGGAACAGGCTGCCCAGAGAGGTGGTGGAGTCTCCGTCTCTGGAGACATTCAAAACCCGCCTGGACGCGTTCCTGTGCAACCTGCACTAGGTGACCCTGCTCTGGCAGGGGGGTTGGACTAGATGATCTCCAGAGGTCCCTTCCAACCCCTATCATTCTGTGAAACCTAGTCTTGAGTATCAGCAGCCAAGCCCCTAGGAGGGAGTGGGTGTGCTCAGCACCAGACACAGCCCTTTTATAAGCTCTAGACATTTCCATTTGGTTAAAAATAACAGCCTACGTTATTGCTGGCAGACTAACCGATTTCAGATTGCTCCACAGTTAGGTTTGTTTCTGTCCGAGATGATTACAAATGGTGCTAGCTCAATTGCATAATTAATCAATGAGAAGTTTATGGAAGTACGGAATTTTTCAGTCTGAGAGCATTTGTTTAAGTGTTAATGATGTGGGCTTGAACTCCTAACCAAATGGTTGCGGATCTGCAGGTATAGTGAACATTATAGGGAGATGACGTGAACTTGAATAAATAGGTTCATGAACAAATAACTGATGAACACTTGGATGACTGTGAAAGTTGTGATAAAGTGTGCAAGAGGATACTTAAAGACTGTTGGAAGATTTTTGTTTGGGAACTCTGTATTATATGACAGAAATAAGGACACAACTCTACTTTTTTGGCAAGCAAATTGCATTCATTTGCATTTCTTTTTGGTAATTTAGGATAGGATATTAGCAAAAAGAGTTGTTGGCATTGGTGATACTCTTCCCTGCTACTTTGGCTGGGGACTGTTTCTCTTGTTTATTTTCTCTCCATTTGCTTCTCACCAACTGCTCCATTGTCTTTTTAAAAAAAAGGCTTTTCAGTTGTGCATTCTGTTTTGTCTTGTTTTTTTGTTTTGTTTTGTTTTATGGTGATTCTCCACTGCAGCACTCCTCTCACCAGCAGTACCTCACCGTAGGGCTGTAAAGCCAATGGTACGTATCTGACCTCGGGCATCCTGCGTTCTTTATATCTGCCAAATGGTTCATTGGTGCTCTTGCCAGTGTTCAGGCACAGCCGGATGCAGTCCAAGTGTGGGGGCGGTTGCAGTGGGGAGGGCAGGTGGGAGAGAGGGAAAGGGATGAATTCCCATGAGCCTGCATCACAGCCAGCGTGCTGATTTTTATGTTGGGACGGGGCAGCAAACTCGATTAGTGTGTGTTTTCATAAAGGCATTTACTGTGTTACTAGTGCCTCATTATCAGAATAAAAATAGTGGATTTAGTAAATTCTGCAAGGTATTCAAATGCTTGTGCTCCTTTTGCATCTTGGTAAAATGTAAAGTATTAATTAGAGTTTTGTATGCTCTTTTTTTTTTTTTCTTTCCACTGGACCTATTAATGTATCTATTCCAATTTTGCATTAACACAAGGATGGTGAAGGTATGGATTTGTTTTGTGATAGTGAACTGCTGTAAAGATGGTGATATTTCAGTAGTGAAACTTTCTCTGTGTTTGTGGCTTCTTGTGTAAAGCATTGACAAAGCTGTGCTTGCAGTATGAAAAGTGTGCGTCTCTCCTAACTTGTGTGCGCTGTCAAAGTTTATCTTCGAAGTGTGGCCTTTCTGCTGAAAAGGTTATGGCAATACCTGTAGAGCTAAAGTTCATTCTACATTAATATCATCTTTCCGTAATTTCAGAATATACATAGAGCACTTCATGCACTGCGGTAGTTACATACAGTAAGATTGTGATTGTATGATCCTGTGCTGACTGCTTTTCATATTTGCAGCACCTCAGAAAAGTATTTTTGATTACTTTCTGTTATTATTACTTACCATTGGACGATTTGTCACATCTGATTACTTCTGTTTATAATTCTCCTGACTGTGCCCCCCAGCTCAAGACAATATTTAGTTTAAAAAAAGAAAAAACAGAATCAACCACAAACCAGACCATACTCTGGTAGCACGCTAAACCAAGAAAGGGATCTTTGGCTTCTCTCCAGTCTTTTTGTGGGGTAGGAGCGCAAAGGTGCCAGGAAGCCAGTTGTAAGCAGGGAAGTGGGCATTTTTCCAGAATCGGGAGGAAATTACTAGGTAAGAAAAAGCTGGCATTATGTCCCTTAGGCCTGTGCGTGGATGATATAACTGCAGTGCTGCTGCGTACAGAGACTCCGAGTTCAGTGGGACTCTGGGTGTTTTACAGGCTGCTTCGCAATAAGAATAGAGGTAGGCATGACTCCCCCTGCTGCCAGTGTAATAACAGCTCTTTGTGGCTGTCTTTTCATTCACATGTCCATTTGTTCTATTTTTCTAAGTAGCAGCTACTATGCGCTGTATTCATGCGAGAGATTGTGCCCAAAGCTTGTGAATTTATTTTTACAAGTGAATACGCTCGTGGTTTTATTATTTTTAACAAAATCTTCTTTAAAGTCTTACTTGAAATGACTTCTGTTGCTGTGCTACCACTACTGTTACATGTTCAAGCCTTGAACTGTCAAGGAATTATGAAATATTTTTATCCTGTGACATTTTAAATTATTCTCTCCATAGGGGAAGCCTGTGGGAACGCCAGATGCTGGTGCCTATTTCCGTGTGCTAGCAGAGCATGAAGTAGCTGCCTTCTTTACTTCACCAACTGCAATTAGAGCAATCCGTCAGCAGGACCCTGAGGCAGCCTTGGGAAAGGAGTACTCTCTGAAAAGGTGAACTAAGGATACACTGGAAGCAGTTTCTTACAGAAACAGGGGCTTTGCGCACCTCTGCATAGCAGAATTTGAATGTATTCTTGACAATTTAGGTGTGCGTGTATTTGCTTGTAAATTTATATTGGCAGTTTGGAGGAGATCAAAGCCGTTAAAAAGATTACAACTATAAGTTGTAGTCTTAAGAGTTCTTACTGAGTTAGGATTGTTTGCTCACCCTTAATTTTACTCCACTGTGCCTATACCCTGTGATACAGTCTTGGATTATGTGATCCCGTACTGTTTTCCCACGTGACCTCTCATTTCATTGAGTGCACAGGATCTTTAGTCTTCGTTTAATCAGCAGCCAGTCAATGTTTTGTTTATCTCCCCATAACTTAGTTACTGTTAATGACTCTGTGCTCCAAAGACTGAGCTATTTGCTATCTCGTACTGTTTTTAAGGTGTTTATCGTAATACTATCAGCATGCTTCAAAATCACGACTGAGTTCATCCTCACAAATCCCCTGTGGTATTATCTGTATTTTGCAGATGGGAAGCTGAGGCACAGAGAGATTAAGGTCAAAGTCCTCTATATAGTTTTGAATATCCAGTCTGAGCCAGGGAACTACCACTATTTCAGAGTTCTTAGCATTATATGGTTAAAATACATTCTTAGCATTATATTAATAAAATGCCTGTCACACTGACTTGCATCTCTTGAGTGCTTAGTACTTCTACAGACCGAGTTTCCATATCTTATGGCGAACATTCTAAAAATAAAAAATATGTGGTTTTGGACCACATCTAATCATGAAATTGAATAATTTGCTCAGCATCGAACAAGGACAGTGTCAGACTGTGTAGGCAGTATTCGGTCCTAAGAACATGTTTTATCACACTTGTCCAAAGAGAAGGGGAAGATGTAAAGCCATGAAGCTGTGTACCTTCATTAGACCTGCACGTTCTTAATTGCTCAGGAAAGTTTTATTTATTAGTAAGCTGGGTTTATTCCTGAGGTATTCATTACAATTTCATCATTACTTTCTGCCATCTGTTTTGAGTGCTATCATCCATCCTTACCCTCCTTGAAATAGGAAACAAGCTCATTTGAGACCTTAATGCGCTATTCTTCTATGATGTTTATTGACAAGAAGGTGACTCAGATGCTAGAAAATTTAATTGCTGTTCCTCAGCATTTTTTAGGCAATGGCTAAAACGACACAGTCTGTCTTTAGAGTATTCATTTAATGGAAAATCTGCTAACCTGCTCTGTAAGTTGTCACACTTTCTGGCCAAATGAGATTTCCAGATAAGAGTCTCCTTGCCAGTATCAGTTGCCCCAGATGTAAAGAGGTATTTCATCATTCCTATTCAGTGCATAGTTAATGAGTTTCTCCATTTGTCGGTAGATTTAGTTGTCTCATAATTCACTCAGCTTTGGGCCATGTCATTCCCTGGTACATGACTTCTCTTTACTAAACTCTCTAACGCAGCATTTAATATCTAGTAGGTGCAGTTGTTAAGAAATGGAGTTCAACAGGTGATTAAAATTTCCATTCGAGGAGAAACCTTGCTTTTGACTGTTACTTGGATGGACTTTTCCATCCAAGGTCAAGTGAATTCTGCCTGTTTCAGTTTGAAATCAGTCTTACTTTTAGTTCATTTACTTGTTCTATGATGCTTTCTCCTCTGTTATATGGTGCAGAATCTTTGAAATGAGATGTCTTTCTGCTACCTGGGCTAAGATGTATCCTGACTTGCTCTAGGGACTCCAAAACACGTGTCCAGGAATGGAGTCCTGAAAGAGGTTTCCACCATGGTACATTTCATTCCTGAAAAATTCTGTTAAAAAACTGATAAAGGTCAATGTAACTTTTTAAAAATCCTGTTAAAAAGACAGTTACTGATAAGGTACAGAGTTGGCAGGCCATGACAGCTTCCAGTATACAAGGGAGTACATGATTTACAGGAGTAAACTGAATTATAAGCAGACTCGCATTCTTTTGAGTGACATAGAAGTTATGTAAATTCCTGTTACGAGCCGATATTGGCCTCTACACAAAATTATGTGAGGCTTCCAAAGGTTCTAGTACGTATGCTTCAAATTCTTTGTTGGCTATTGGAGTCAAATCTTGAAATTTGTTTGCCTTTGACGCAAAATGTCACCTATGTCTGAAACACAGTAAAAGAGATGTTTAATTTGTAATACTGTAGGATAAAAGCCCTGTTCAATGACGTATTGCTAGAGGATCTAAAGAACCCGCTTTTGACAATGCACAGTGCTGCGAAGCAGGCTGTCTGATCCTATTGCTGCCTGTTGTGTTTGAAAAACAAGTAGCATCCACATTCTATGACCTTCATGTACCTGAGCATATTCTGTTCAGCTTTTGGAATCTGTTCTCGCCTTCACAAGGTAACTCCATAACACTGAGCCATTAACTCTTCCCATATTTGGAATCACACTTCATCCTTTAGTTGACGTAATTGTTATGAACTGGTTAGGTCTGATTTCCAAATGATTGACAACTGACAATTTTACATGAAATGGGGCAACAACTCAGCAGATTACATTAACATCCAAGTAATAATTTGCAGTTTGTGTTCCATAGCCTACTTGGTTTTCTTGAGTTTTGCTCAATTGTGAATGTTCTGCCATTTTATGTCAAGAGGATCTAGAGATTCTATCTTGCTCATCTGATACCAGATATTAATGCACTTGCTTTAGAAAGAAATATGAGACTGCATAAAAATGGTGCAGAAATAATGAATATAAAGTAGATTAGAAACTCCCGTTTTCTGTCTCATAACACAGGAACAAGAGGATTTGAAATTTAAGTAGCAAATTCAAGACTGTTAGAACAAAATACTTTCTCATGTAATTGATGTCTCACACACGCTGCTAGAGGATATGTGATTAAGACCCAGAATGTAGGACAACTGAAGTACATAGTGCAGTTCTGCCTGCGACCCCCTACTCTGCACTGCTGTAGATCATGTATGGCCATTCCTGTTGGAGTCCTGAGCTGTGTTCATGAAGAGCCTTTGTGGAGCTCCCCTTCACCCCCACTGTCAGAAGGAGCTGAGCTGCAGTTGTGTTCTGTGTCCCTCTGACTGTCACCCAAACCTCCAGTGCTTGGATCCTCATGACCAAGGTAAAATCTATTCAGGGGGGAAAACAAACACATCAATGGCTAAAAGTCAGAAGACCTGAAAATATTATTTATTTATTTTACATGCTTAGCTGTCTGCAGTCTCCAGGTGCATTAAGAATTAGTAAGAGTTCTTTATTTCCAATATATTAAGAAGTACAAATTAACCTTCCGTGCTGTCTTTTCAGGAGAAAAAGCTTTTTTAACATGATGCAGATAGAGTTTTTCTTTGTCAGAAAAAAACCTGCTGTATGCATTCCAGAATTGGAAACACTTCCGTGATCTTTTAATCTGTAAAAGTGCAGGTCAGATTATTACCCATGTGAACACTTCCGCTTTTGAGAAATGGTTTGGAGATGTGGTTTCTTTTGTGCTTGGAGTGACACAGAAATGTACATGCTGTATTTGACAATTTAGATTGCGTCAGGGCCATTAGGGACCTTGATCTGTCCCCTGTATCAGGTGATACTTCAAGTCCACTCCGCTGGACTCTTGAATAGGGCCTAAAAGCTTGATTGCACTGAATTTTATGTTAGGAATATAGGTTTTCAGAACAAGAGCTTAGGACATATTTATTTAACAGAGAGGTTTTAAGATGTTTCTTCCCCATTAACTGCATTGCAGTGATAGATGATTGCAGTAACAGGTACATTGACGTGCTTGGAAGTTCTAAGTGGACTGTTAAATAATTGTTCAGAGTGGGACATTTTATAACCATTGCCATCTGTCTCTTGCTATACTGTTTGATAGGAGGAAATAATTCCATAGTTCTTAAGCTTTGTTAGGCTTGTGGCACTTTGCTCTGATATTCTTTTTGATGGTTTTGTGCTGTAAATTTGCCAAAGAGCTAATCCCTCTCCTTCTCACAACATAAGGTTGCTCTTGAGCCTGCAGATTACTAAATCTGATTATTAAATCTGGCAATTCAGAAGAGAGGAATTGTGCTTTTTGCTTAGGGGATAACATGATTAAAAGGTCCCTTCCAACCCAAACTATTCCATATCTTAGCTTCTTCATCAGGTCTTTTAAGTTCTTGGTGTTTTAATAGCCCTGTTTTTTAAAACAAGGATACTTAACAGAATTTTTCAGCAGTTTATAGAGTTAATGAATTCATAAATTGAATTTTTACATCATAGCTGAAATGTTGTGTTTAACATACCTAATTACAGAACATTCCATACAATGCAAATTGAGCAGCGCTTAACAGGAATGCCCTCATGTGAACATGAGTCTTAAAAATTTTTTCTTAAAATACATATTTGTGCGTTTTTACTTATACAATATTTTGTTCTCTTCTATCATAAACTTTTATCTATGTTATAACTTTCAGTTAGCTATTAACTGTAATTATCAGCAATGGCTTGTGCTTTACAATAAAAAGCATTCAGGTGTAAAATATTGATTGGGGTTACACTCATTATAGTCATTATCTTCTAATGTGGGAGATGTGCTCAGAAAGCAGTTTATCAAAATGATGTTGTATATTAAGAATACAGAAAACTATACTTATTTGATGTGAACGCTGCTTATACATTTGACCCCCTGCCTTCTGTTCCAAGAAAGAAGCCACTCCAAGCCATCTTGGGGTGTCAGAAAGAAGGGTTGGCCGAAATGCTGTTCTGAAATTAAGGAAGTTCAGTTCTCTCATCGTGAAGTTCAAGTTCAATGTGGTAATATTTTTCAAGATCTTCTGTACTTGCATAGGTTCGTAACTAGACATGCAGTAAGTTGATTTTCTTATATCAAAGTTGTTGTTAAGAGGTTTAACTGAAAAGTAAAATTACTGAAAAGGAAATTGGTTCTGTTTTACCTCAAACCAGGACAACTTAGTTCACAGATAAGATCATTCTCAGGTTGTTATATTTAGCTGGTGTGGGGGTCCCTGCCTGGGTGATCAGAGTTCCCAATATCTTTTGCTTGTGGAAGTTTCTTTTCCTGTATTCTAACTATGGATCTGTATATGGATCTAAGACAATAAACTCATCTTTTTTTTTTTTATGTCTAGGCCAAGTGTCACTGTGAAAAAAAACGTTCAGTTTTAGGGCACATGGCTTATTGCGCTTCGTGATGTTTCACCCCGTGTTTTACTTACGTTGTCCCTAGATGTAGCTTTACTCTTTACATCCCCCTGCCTTGCATCTACACAGCAAGTAGGGCACTAGTCCTTACACTGCGAGAGGCTGCCTTTTATGCTGACGGGATGTACCTCTCCTCTGGAGAGGAATGGAGTGTGAATATTCAAAGTATGCTTTTCGGTTTGGGCAGCCACGCTATGGGATGTCTGTGGTTTCTAGAGGAGAGGTTGATCTCTAGGTTCCCTCTTAGTGGTATTCCCTGTGCTATGGTTAGACAGGCTGGTCTGTGCATTTCTCTCATTTCTGACACCCTTGAGTTACTTGCTCTGATTTTTCTCATAATTTGCTACATGGAAAGATGAATCTTGTAGTTTTCTTTCTAAATTACATGCCTCTGAAATGAAATTTGTTTCATGCCCACCATATCTAAGAAATAGGTTTTACAAAATCAATGCAGTTTGTGTCCGTTGTTGAAGGACAAGGGATAAGTTCTTTGTTCAGCAGTTGTCTTCATTTGTAATGGACTGTGTGAAGACTTGAAGTGAAACAAAATGTTGCTGACATTGATCTGGCTGTGGTAGAGCATGTTGCAGTCCTAACAAAGGGACATTTCTGAGAAGTATTTTTAATCCCAGGGTCTGATGTTGGGCCACATGGAGCTTCTAATCTTAATTTGGCATACTGTCATCTCAGAAGCCTTGAGGATTGATGCAGTGCTTGGTAGAGTGTCTCTGCAGTTTCTTTTGGCGTTGACAGACTGTTCGTGAAATGTTTAGTCACTTGTAGTGTGAGTATACCTGTACTGTTTCACTTGAAGAAAGAAAGAGACTATTTGCTAGTAAACACAGTTCTTCTGGTGTGGAGTCTGAATCTGTGTTTGCCTCTTATCTTTCCTCTCTACCCTCAACTCTTTGAGGTTTTAAATTACATCTCTGGGTAAAATGAAAGTGGTGTTTTTGGTGGTCGTATGCCGAGTAGTGACGATTTGGGAGAGTGAAGGCTTGAGACCACCCTTGGCGGATATTACAGAAGGGAAGCAAGTTCTTTGGTCTGTAGTGATAGGGTATGTGCATGGAAGGTCTGCATTCAGAATTCACATTATGGACCTGATGGTTACAAACAGGCATTGAGGTGGCTGAAGTGTTTCAGATTGCTACACGAGCTTTTCTATTGTGATTTATCTGTAAAACGAAACCATAAATGTTACGTCTCAAATTTCCCTCTGGTTTAGATTTTATTCCCCAAATAGATTACTTCTGTTTCAAAATCTTGCTTAAACAGGGACATGTTTAAGTGTGCAGCAAAATAAGAATGTCCAAAGCTTTCATACATTCCTGATTCCCTTTTTCTGAGATGCAGGAACAACCCTTCAAGTTGTAATGCAATAACTTAATAGCTGTCTCTATTGCTATGTTTTCAAACAGTAACTTAACAAAGTCTCTATACTGTAGCTTAGTCATGTGTTAGTGTTGCTCTAGGGCCTTGGATTTTGTTTCATTTTGGTTATCATTTTGTTTTTGTTATGTAAAAAATAAACCTTACCCTTTTGAGTCTCTTAAATTACTTTCTGAAGTTTCCTCTTGTTCTTTATGGACTGCAGAAGAAGCCTAGAGAACTAGTTCAGCATAGTCATATTTTTTGGATAATAAGAGCCAAGGAAGATTAATACCATTCATTGCTGTCAACAGAAACCATGCTGTCACAACACAGACTATAAAACTAGGCGTGTACTAATGACAAAGTACTGGATATAAATCAGCAGTTTATCTGAGTATAGCTGGCCATTCGTTTTCATCTGTTCATCATGAACTTGAATTAAAAGTTCTGTGCTTCTACCCAAAGAGGATTGCTTATTTCTTTGTTGGCTGACTTTGGATGGAATGGAATGGGATAGGAGTATTTCAGTTGGAAGTGACCTACAACAATCATCTAGTCCAACTGCCTGACCACTTCAGGGCTGACCAAAAGTTAAAGTGTGTCACTAAGGGCATTGTCCAAATGTCTCTTAAACACTGGCAGGCTTGGGGCATCAACCACCTCTCTAGGAAGCCTTGTTCCACTCTCCACAGGAAAGTGGCTTTATGTTCCATTGCTTCCCCCAAAACTCATTTCCAAATGCCTATAGAAAGATGACTTCAAAAGATACAAAAATCTGTTTAAATGGAACATTATGAACAACTTAAAACTAAGAGTTACGCTACAGGTATTTCCTTTTAGTTCTGTTTATATCTTCACTGATTTTTCTGATATTTCTTTCTGATCTTTTTCTGATATTTCATTCTTATGTTTTGCCTAACAGGTATCTACCTAGTTCCTGTGTACAAAGCATTTAATTATTTTTTACTTCCATTGACAGTTGCTCGTCTCTGGTCTCCTAAGGTCTTTGCATTCAGAAAATAAAGCTTCTTTTACATGATGTATGAAGTAGCATAAATTAATATTGCTAAGATTTTAATTGTTACTTAGTAGGAAGGAGCATACAAAGAGTAAGAGTCCCCCCTCCCCTTTTCTCTTCATCTGGAACACCAACCAGAGATGTGTATTGTATTTGTTGTCGTGTTTTCCTTTCCCAAACATATATACTTTTCTGTTTTTATTTAAAGGTTCAGAACGTTATTTGTAGCTGGTGAGCACTGTGATGTGGACACGCTAGAATGGTCAAAAAAGGTCTTCAAGGTACCTGTCTTGGACCACTGGTGGCAAACTGGTGAGTGGTTTAAAATACAACACTTTGTTAAATACAGTGAGGAGGTATTTTCAGACTTGTTTCCTGAATCACGTAGAACTTGTTTCTTTTTCCATGAACACTTAAGTAGGCAGGACTAAGTGTGAAAATAAAAATTCAAGCAGGATTTAAGCTAAGGAAGTGTATTACAAAAGCTCCTCCCTTCCCTCTCCTCCCTCCTTCGCTCCCTTCCAGGAATACCTCTTCTATTTTCTGTGCATCATTGTTTTGAGATGCGTGTTTTCTCTGGTCTCTCTGTCTATGGAGAAAAATGTTTTGATTCCCCCATGATGGGTCAGATAGCAGATATATAAGATTAGAATAAATAGTGGAAAACTCCTTAGTTCATCTATAATATATGTTATGTAATGAAATCAGTTGGGGAGGTTTAAAATGCATAATTCTAAACCCCCCCAATCTTAGATAAATACTGCAAAAGTACTGGAAAATAGCAGTGTCATTTTTTATGTAATCTTGATTTGATCTGCTACTTAATTGATAAATATGAGGGACAAGACCTATATTTTGCTCACTTGTCTATGATCCTAACATCTGTCGGCAAGAACAGGCCTTAGTAATGACTAATTAACTGAAAGAGGTTAAAGGATCAAATAATGTCTTTCACTACGTACTGAACTGGCAGTAAACAATACTACTGTATGTAATATTGCGCTTGTTTTTTATCTATGAGCACACACACTATATATATATATATGTATATATCTTTAGTGCAAAGGTTTAATGTTACTGCGTTCATTCAGATGTATCTCAGGTATCAATGGAAGATCTTAAGCGTGTGGATGTAATTGTACTCATAGTGTGTAAAGGTAAGACTGTGTTTGAGAGACTTTTCAAAAAAGACCACAAGCCTAGTTCGGTGTACAGTACGTTTCTTGATTTTTGTATTCATGGCATGCTTTTAAATTAAATTGTAGGAGGACTTAATGAGCTAAGGCCATTTCAAATACAGTGTTTGAGAGCATTTAATAATTTGATTAGAATGAAGACCCATTTTTATTTCCAAGTGATTTCTGTAGAAATGCGTGCTATTGAATGTAAGCAAAGCATTCAGTCTGAAGGAAAAGAATTACTAAGTCAGTGTTCCTGTCAGAGAACTGAATTTCAAGGGATAAGGAGAAAGAAGGAAGGCAGAATCACAGGATCATTGACATTGATGAGGACCTCTAAAGGCCATCTAGTTCAACCCCCCTGCTCATGTAGGGTCACCCAGAGAAAGCTGCCCAGGTTCCTGTCCAGTTTTGTATATCATTATGGATGGGGATCCCCCAGCCTCTCTGGGCAGCCTGTGTCAGTGTTTGCCCTCACAGTAAAAAAGCTTTTTCTTGTGCTTAGCTGGAATATCTGGTGTTTCGCTTTGTGCCTATTGCCTCTTGTTGGTGGGTACCTCTGAGAAGTCTGGCTCCCTCTTCTTCATTCCCTCCCATCCAGTATTTATACACATTGATCCCCTGAGCCTTGTCCAGACTGAACAGTCCTAGGTCTCTCCCCATATAAAAGATGTCCCCTTTTCTGTCTCTTCACTGAATTCTCTCCAGTAGCTCTATCTCTTGTACTGGGGAACTCAGAAATTGGCCCCTCCAGATGTGGCCTCATGAGTGCAGAGTCGAGAGGAAGGATCATCTCCCTCAACCTGGTGACAGCATTCTTCCTTTTGCAGCCCAGGATGCAGCCTTCTTTGCTGCGTGGATGCATTGCTACCTCATGGTCATCGTGCTGTCCACCAGGATCCTGCAGATCTCTGCACATTCTTCTTTTTCCAGTTGGCGGGTCCCCAGTGTGCAGTCGTGCCTGGGCTTATTTCTCCCCAGAGGGTGGACTTTGCACTTCCTTTTGTTGAACTTCATGAGGTTCCTGTTGACCTATTTCTCCAGCCTGTTGAGATGCCTCTGAATGGCAGCACAGCCATCTGATATATCAGCCGCTCCTCATATTTTTACAGCATCTGCAAACTTGCTGAGGGCACAATCTTTCCCATTGTCCAGGTAATTAATGAAGAAATTGAATAGTATTGGCCTCACTATCAACCCCTGGGGTACACCACTAGTGATTTGCCTCCAACTGGACTTTGTGCCGCTGGTCATAACCCTCAGGGCCTGGCTGTTCAGAAAGTTCTTAGTCTACCTCGCTGTCCATTTATCTAAACCATACTTTGTCAGTTTATCTGTGAAAATGTTGTAGGAGGCAGTGTCAAAGGCCTTACTAAGGTTGAGGTAAACAACATCCACTGCTCTCCCCTCATCCACAAAGCTAGTCCTCATTGTAGAACGCAATCAGGTTGATTAAACATGATTTCCCCTTCATAAATCCATGCTGGCTACTCCTTATCACTACCTTGTCTTTTGTGTGTTTGGAATATCAGGGTGGTTAAAGTCCCCCATCAGGACGAAGGCCTGTGAATGTCAGACTTCTTCCGTTTGTTTGAAGAAGACCTCATCTACAGGCCTCATCCTGATCAGGAGGTCTCCAGCAGATACTCACTATAACAGCGTGAATGTTGGTCTTCCTGCTGGTCTTCACTCATAAGTTCTTGACTGGCTCCTCACCTGACCTCTGACAAGGCAGAGCCCCTCTCAAATACAGTGCAACACCACCTCCTTGTCTCCCAGGCCTAGGAAAAAGTGCTTAATAGAATACAAGCCTATAAATTAGATTTGTATAACTTTTTAAATGGAGAACCGTCAGGTTTGGTAAGTGAGATGAAATAAAAATGCTTCTCCCCACACTGTCCTGTGTTCCTGAACTTCCCCTGAGATGAACGTGCTCAAATGCTCGGGGCGGAAGAAGCGGGTCCTCCTCCCTCTGAAAGGCTTTGCTTGTCCCAGAGCACATCAGATGAAAGCAGCCTTCCCTTCTGCTGTTCAGTCACCTCTGTTTTAGCAGAATACAAAACGTATCCCATTAACTGTGAAAAATCAAGCAGTTATGTCACACTCAACTGTGTCTGTCACTTGATAAAATATTGTTGAAAGTGGATTTCTGTGGCGGAAAAGCCTTTTCAATCCAATAGTACTGGATTTCAGTACACTAGGTTAAAGCTTTAAGGTGCTGAACGTGAAATATTTTACAGAGTAGATAAACGGCAGTCTCACTTCTTATTAGAAATATGCAAGGTTAGTGACTGATGACAGAATAGAAGACCCAAAAATTCAGAAATAACTATTTTCTGAACTATGTCTAGAATAAAAAGTGACAGAATAAAAAACCCTAAAAACTTGACGCAGGAAGAGGTTGAGGCAATTAGCAATTTTATGAAGAGCTAATACATATTTCTTTTAATAACAAAATCCAATTCAAAATAACAAAACTATTGAATGTTTTGAATTACCTTTTTTTTTTTGTAATTAAATTGCAGCTGAAGTTATAAATTGCTGTTTTGTTATGCCCGAGATTGAAGGCTTCTGACTTCTAGATATGAAAATGCTTTTGACCTAAGACAATCTGGCGAATTGTTAGTTATTCCCCAATTTGATATTTGTCTGCATTCTTCCAAAACAAGAGCATTGCAAAACTGTGAGAAATATTGGCATCTGAATTTTACTTGAATACTGTAGATCTTACCTGTGCAGTTATGTCTTAGTCGTTGACTCTTTCAACTGAGCTAAAACAGAAGATGGAGGAGGAGGGCAATACAGTCAGCATCTGGGTAATTTGTGTTTCTTGTATGATGATATAATTCCTATTCCCTTGTTTATGACTAAGAAAAGGAGGGAAAAGATCAGGTTTGTAGAGATGAGAAGTGACTGAGTCGTTATCTGGAGATGAAAACGAGTATGATTGAAGGGATACAAAAGGAGGGCAAACAAAAGTATTAGAAAATAAAAAGGGACTGTAAACCACTTGCCTCTTCAGGGTTAGAAAGGTACCTTCAAAGCTCATGACCCCTTTGCCATGTATTGAAACTAGAAATAAATAAGTATGGACAAAGAAATGTGAACGGAGTTTTTCATTTTGACTTTGAAGATTTGTGGAGTATATGAAATCGCTGTGAGTTGAAACAGTACTTTGAAAGAGAAGAAAGCTTTCATTAGGAGACTTCAAAGCAGCTACACCTGGAAAGCCTGACTGATTTGTGTCAATACGCCTTCATCAATAACACTTTTTTAAGTGTTAAATTTTTTGTTACAAGTATAGTAAGCTCATCTTACAAGCTGTGAAATGTATGTCACAGGATCAATGAGCGGCAAGGAGGAGTTGAGGCAGTAAGGACTGATAAGCACTTGCTGTTTTCTTTGGAGATATAGCAAAGGATAAAAGAATGTTTTTTTCAGATCATGTGCTCAACTGTACATGGAGAGAGGATAGTCTTGTTTTGGATTTGTGCAGGTGTTTCGTTTTTGCTTATTTATATGAAATTACACTTAGCATTTAAATAGCAATTTTCGTCTTCAAAGTAGTTGTGCAAACACAAGCAAATTAATTCTTTTAACACCCCTGTGAAGTAAGTAAAGTTATTCCAGTCTTGCAGACGTTAAATTGAGAAAGACAAGTATCTTGCCTCAAGCTATCCAGGAAGCCATTGCAAATTCAGTTTTAGAAAACAGAGCTTTTCTTGCTCAGAGATAAATTTTCTTGCCATATTTGCATATATTTTGTGATATTTCATCTGAAAGTGAACAGGAATTCGCGTTTTGGACCTTGTTCTGTCTCGGTGTGTAGTTGTTTTAAGGAACTGATACAGTAGCTCTGTTTCAGTATTCCACGTAAGTATTTTACAGGGCACCTTGCCAAATCTATTTGAAATAGCCTAAACGGTGTTTGGCTTGTACCTGCTGTGTCACATCCTTGGGAGATGCTGCAATACACAAAGAAATGTGATTTTGGGTTACCTTGGTTTTGGAGCTAGCTTGGAATTCTAAAAGAAAAAAAAGGGTAACAGCCATGAGGTTGTGACGAGCTCTAGAAGCACGAAGGCTCTGCAAGCTTGTGTTAAATATCCTCAACTGCTTTCATGTTAACTATTCAGTATTTTGTAGTAAAAAGAAATAAAATGAAACTCTACCACATCGTTTTTGACATTTTAAAAAAATGTTAAGTAGTCAGATTTCTGTTTCTTCATAACAAGTATAGGAAGTAAAGAGTTTTTTTCTCTTGATGTTTTTAAATAAAAACATTTTGAGACTCTGTCTTTAAGGGTGTATAGGAACTCAGATGAGACAGAACTGAAAGTGAAAATTCAGTTATAAAATTTGACATGCATAAAATCTCAAGCAAGAGATGAGTTTCCATAAAACTCTTTTGGTCATGTGAATCAAATTTACAGAGCGTTCAAGTGCAGGAGGTTCAAATTGGAGACATCTGCTATGTCCTGAGTGTCAGCTCACTAGCAGGCAGAACTATGAGAAGATTGTGCACATTTTCTGTTTTCATGGAAATAAGTTGCCTTATGCAAGAAGGAATGGGTGTCTGCAGTGGGCATTAGGACAAAAATCAAATAGCACTTGCGACGCTATGGCTGCTGAAAAAGATTACAGTGTGTGGACATTGTAAAGAGATCTTGGATACTCTGAGATGTAGTGTGATAAAAATTACTGGTAGGAATTCACCAGCTTCTGTAGCACAATGAATTAATATACCGTATCACTTTTAAAATTGTTCTTGTTCCTTCTCTATGTCTTACCTCTAAAACATGCAAATGCTATGTTGGTAATATTTTTATTAGGAGGTACTATTATTATGTAATTCCACATAGGAGTAATGGTTATACAGATCTTATATTAGGGCTATACAAACAAAACAACTGTATCCTTGAATTCAGTGTAAAAAATATGAATCATAGTTAAGTGTACTCACTGTAATGTATTTCAATGGACTACTTCCTACCACAATCATGTATGGGGAAGAGTTTATTAATGTGGTCTCCAAGCAGCATGATGTGGTCCCCAGTCTTCAGTTTCCGTTGTGTTGTCTTGGCAACATCGTGCAGAATCTCCTTCTCGTTCATATCCAGAAAGATGGATTTTGCAACTGAATTCTGTTAGCTAATCTTCCCAGGTTTCCACTACAGAACTGTTCTTCAGGCGAATTACCTTGTCGATCTAGACCTCCAGCTCCCCACATTTGACAACTGTATTCCAGATCTTGTTCTTCCATCATCTTCTGCTTTGCCCCATTCAAAACTGTGGAGATCACTCCAGTGCATTGCTTTGATACAGTGAAATTTTCAGACCAAGAGGCAGCAGGAAAGGTAAACTAAACAAAGGGTGTCTGTTTAATTTGCAGCAAAAGACTCAATTCTTGGAAAATTTTTTTTTTTGAGTGCCATAAATTCAGTTCTGGAGTTACGGAGCCCAAGAATCTGGAGCTGAGATGAAAGAGGTGAAAGAAATTTCTTCCCAAGTCCAGGCTACTGGTTTTCTGTTACAAAGTGGTGCCTGAGTGTAGATGCAGTTTGTGCTTTTTAAAGACATGTGTATCCTGTCAAGACTAGGATCATATTTTTTTTTTTAGTGGAAACTGATACCCTGCAGAACAGTTCTACGGAAGTGGGAATTACACTGCAGAAACTTCTGCGGCTCTGCAGACCTGAATTAGAGTCATCTGAGCATAGTTTTCTGGATAACTGAACTTAAAAAGGGTATTCATGTAGAGGAAGAGGAGAAAAGTGGTTGTTTATCATGTTTCTGCCTGGAGGCTTGCATTCTGCCCTTTAAGGGTATGAACATTGGGATTGTTTCAGCCATTGTTGGTTGCATAGTAGTCAGGCTTGTGCAGATACGGACTGCGTGTCATTAGTTACAGTAGCTCGTCATTCCTTCAACTGGGTGTCATGTTAGGACACCCAGTTCAAACAGGTTTTTGGTTGTCCTTATTGGAGGAGAGAGGGGAGGAAATTTTTTTAGTGGCCACAGGCATTGCCAAGGCAGAGACTGACCTTTCAGTAGTGTGTGCTGTTTTATTCTGTACAGTGGCCCTTTACCATTAGCTTCAGAGAAAGGAAAAAGAACAGAGCTTGTATGTATTTTTTTTTTTTTTGTCTGGTCAACCTGTGTCAAAATCAAGGAGCTCTTTCCTGACTCGTCCTGATTATTGGCGTCTCTCTTGAGGTTGGATCATTGGTAGTTCTTGCATTTTTTATCTTACCGTAATTTAACATAACTTAAAAGAGTGACATGGATTTTAATTAAGATTTGACACTCTTGTTTTCTAATGAGCCAAGTAATTTGGGCTAAACTGCTTTGGGGGAGCCAACCAGTCTCTTAAAGCTGTGAAGAGCAGTTGTACCTCTCTGTTCCAATATTCCAGTAATGTTACCACTCAGATGTGGAGGAAAAGTGGGGAAACATGCCTCTCTTCAGCATGGGACACCAGAGCCCTCAATCTCTGTGTACATCCCCGGAGTGTGCTGTCATTGCAGAGACAAAATTTCCTCAGCCTCACTCTCCTTCCACCCCACCTGTTTTTTTGTTGTTGAAGGTGTTTCATTGTAATGCAAACTACTTGGGCCTTTATATGGGCAGTCACATGGAACGTTGGAATTACATGTTTCTTAAATGAGCCTTTATTTGGAAATGTGGTAAAATTGCTTACTTGTGAAAACTTCACCTTGGAGTACCCTGTTTCCAGGCGCGTAGAGAAGAGAATTAAGCGTGAAAGACTGCCAGTGCTCAGAACCAGGCATTTTATTGGTTTAATCCTTGTTAATCGAATGGTAAAATGTTGAATCTCTGCTCATGCTAACACAGTTTAGCATCTCCATTATCTATGATTTATGATATGCCATAGCAAAATGGGTGACGTTGCTTCCCTGGTTGTGTTGCCCGCTGTTGCATTTCAGTCTTACAGTCATCTATACTTACCTTCTTGAATTTTCATGAGTTTTCTCTGCAGAATCCATGTGAAGAAGATTCTCCTTCAGAAATTTAGGCTCTATTTGCTTAGCTGAGCAATATTTTTTACAGAAATGTCCTGTTTATTACTATGTACTGCTTATGTGTGAGTTGGCCAGGAAAGAATGTATGTCTGGATTATATACGTATTGTAGAATCGTAGAATCATAGAATGGTTAGAGTTGGCAGGGACCTTAAAGATCATCTTGTTCCAACCCCCCTGCCATGGGCAGGGACACCTCCCACTAGACCGGGATGCTCAAAGCCCCTGATCTGTTCTCTTAGTTGTTTTTACTGTGAATGAATCATTACGGTTGCATTGGTTTATTGTGGTCATTGGTGCTGTTCACTCACTGTCTCCCACATTTTTGCAGGAGAAAACACACTTCATGAAATGTTTCTCTTTTGATGGTTATTTCAGATGCACATTTCACATGGCTTTCAGTTCTCCCTTGCATTTTGGGAATTGGGCCACATGGCAAAGATGATACTGGGTCAGAGATGGCAGGAGTTTTGTGGCCTGAAAAAAAGATGGATCCCTTTTATTTTTATTTCTGGACGTGATTACAGTGTGGGCATCGTTAAGTCAGTAGGTACATTGGGTCCTTCTAGTAAAAAAAAGCACGTACATCTGTTTAAATTCCTGGGAAGGTTCTCTTTTCCTCCTGGCTATACTCTTTTTCTTCTCGCTAGTCAGCACCTCCTCTGTGTTGATAGAAATTCAGTATCAGCTGTGGCATTGCCACTTTGTCTCATTTGCACTGACATTTTCTAACTTAGAATTAATGGAAAGTATGTATTAAGCTTTTCTGTTTCCATTTGACTTCAGTTTCTCAGCGCTTATTAATCTTAATCTTTTCTGATTGTCTTTCCACTTGCAGCCAGGGACATGCATTAATATGAATGAAGTATTAGAAATGTTTTCCTCCTTTTTAAAATTTCACTGATGTGGTTTAGATGATTGAAAATAAAAGAAATGTAAAGTAGTCTTAAGTTTCGGAGCTCGTCCATAAACGATGTTTAGTGTGCACTAAATAGGCAAATGAAGAAGAAGAGGGGACACCTTTAGGAATGAGTATGTTAAATAAGAATAGTGCAGTCTCATCTGCCTGAAGGAGACAAGCTGTGACAGCACCTCCAGTTTGTGTGTGTGTGTAGATGTTACAAGTTGCTGATCTCATTCTTGTCGCATGGCAACTGCTTTTTTTTGTTGCTCAGAGAATAAAGCCCTCATTAGTGTAAAGCAGATGATTTTCCTGATGATTTAAGAACGGGAAAGCTAGTAGGAAGCGGCCTGGATCTAGTGCATGGAAGGAATGATCCTTTGCAGGATTTAAGGCTTCCCAGTGACGGTAGAAAGAGAGAGAACAGGAGTTTCTAAGATACTAGACCCTGATACAGACAAAAAATATTTGAATTACTCAGTAGTAATTTTATCTGTGTTTTCCATCTAGGCAGTATTACTATGCATGCAATATATTAAGATTCCCCCAAATGATTAAACAGTAAACGGTTAGCACTGAGATGTGTAATTACTTTTTATAATCTCAATTTATCTCTTAGTATTTCATCATGTATCAGTTATGATGTTACAGTAGGAGGAAAATAAAAATTGGAAATTAATTTTTGGTCTGAAAATATATTATAATTCAATTCATTGCCCGACTTAATGCATCTTTAAACATGCCATCTGACGTCTTCAAAATACGACCAAAAAGCTTTCTGTTCTCCTCTGATTATCTTGGCTGTCATTTTGCTATAGGCAACTTACAAGATGTACATTATAAATTACCATTTGGAGGCAAAGGAGCCTGGTACTTCCAAAATGAATGCATAAACTTCTGGTGCTTTATGACTATCTTGCCAGTTCATGATTAGTGAACTTATTTCCTTCTTTGGTTTTAATATGTATCATGTCCCACCAACCTTTAACTCAGCTAATTAGAGCTTCTTTACAGTTACATTTTGTACATTTATTCTGAAGATTTTATTGCATGTGCTTTGAAATCTTCAGGGAACATGTGTGTATGTATGATACCACAAACACCACAGTTTGTAAATACATTCTATGTTTGGATAGGATTGTGGAAGGGAGCCTTGGGGGAATTTTAATGGTTTTGGAGGTTGATTTTGTTTTTAAACGAGTAGATTGGATATAGCAATAGAACTGTTATACAAGAAGTATTTGGCCTTCACAAGTGTAATATGGTAACATGGTAATAGAGTCATTATGACTACAAGTGCTTTGAAGCATTTAGAAAATACTAAAAGAATTGCTGGTTTCTCTTCTGACATTAAATTCGAAGAATAAGCATGGGAACTCAGGTACTTTCAGAAAATATATTACTTTATTACTTTATAAACAAGATCATTTTATTTTGAGAAACAAGCTTCAGATTTTCCAATACTTTTAGCTTATTTTGTGATGATTTTTTCCCCCCGGTGCTTCTACACATTCACAAGAAATGAGGGAAACGTGCTGCTTCTGTCCAGTTGTACACAGCTGCTCTTGTACATGTATTAATATGGCTCCACACTCAGGTTAATACTAACGTCATCATTCCTAGATTGTGCAAAGAAGCTTGGAGCTGTCGTTGTCAGTGCTGTATGCATGCATAATAATATGGGAATGCTTTCCCATTTATTTAAATATGAATATACTTTAATTAGTGCAACACTGAATATAATGCAGTATTTCCTTTTAAAGATTGGAAATAGTGTCCCAGTTGAGATGGGTGGCATTCGTTGATACCACTGCAAGTTGTAGGATCTGATATAAAGTTAAACCAATAGGGTAACGACATAGATGAGCTTTCAGAAAGCTATTTATCTTTGAAGCTCTGTTTCAGAAAAATAGCCTGGCTTATGACAGCACTTAAATGTGTACCTGTGTTGTCTTTGATATTTGAAATGTAAAGCGATATCCTAAACCATGAATTAGACTAAATGGACAAATTGATCGTAGGGGAGGAAATACCTGTGATGTTTTAAATGAAACATACTGAGATAAATAGCTCGGCGGTGGCAGTGTGTAACTGGGTGTGTGATTTGTGAATGGTCTTAGCTTATGTAGGTGCAAACCACCAGTGAAAGAGGGAATGGAGCATCCCTCTTTCGTCTCTGGTAATGCCTTTGTACCCCTGCTCTTGGGCCAGTCATATCATCCATGTGGCCACATGATGAGCAGAATCAGAGCATTGATTTAGGCAAAAACTAACCTGGCTGAGAGAAAGAATAATTTGTTTTATTTTTTTTTTAAATCTGAATCAGTTCAATCCAATTCCCTGTAAAAAGGGGGAAAAAGGAAGATGGGAATGTACAGCCATGGTGTAGAAGGATAACGAGACCACACTTTTTTTTTACAGTTATCTTCACTGATGTGCATTTAAATTAGCTCAAGTCCACTGTGGAGTGTCCAGTTGTATTTTTTAATTACAAAATCATCCTTCTTCATATTATGGATAATGAAAATGAATATGGCTGTCACATCGTTCTTCCTTTTAGCTATTGTTTGCGCTGTCTTTCAGACAATAACCGCTTTCTGCAGTGTCTGTAGCGTCTGGCCCTGTTGTTGATTGAGCACCCTTGGTGCGACCGTACAATAAAGAACATAGAGACTAAGGAGAGCTTCAAGTGGAAGTGAATACTGAACAGCAAATAGTCATAACCAGAAAAAAAAGCAAGTTTTTATGCAACATACTGGTCCTATTGTACGAATACATCTGCACTGGAGAATCTGTTAAATGAGTGGATCTTTCTGGTTTCTTTAGTAACCCTTTAAAAATTTGATTGGTTCATTTCCTATTTATATCTCTTTTCCGTGTTTTCTGAGTGAAGTTTCTGAGTAGAGAAAGTTAAGCGCTTAAGTAGAGGATTTTTTACAGCTCTGTATCATTCAACCAAGTGAGAAAGGTCAAATTTAATTTCACTTGGATGTGACGAATAAGTGAAAACCACTTGTTTTTCCCTAAGGCTTACAGTTAACTTGTGGAGGTTTTGCACTCTTTTGTAGAGTACTAGTGGGATGAACGAACATGTTTTGCAGCCATCCCACTTCAAGGTAACAAATTGTTCTGGTCGTTTGCCAAATGAGTATAACCTAAATTGTAAGCAGCCTGATGGACATGGTCATGCTTTAGATGTGATAGTCTCTCTAAATCATATTCGAGCAAGAAAGTCTTAACCGAAATTCTTTCCAGTTGGTTTACTGCATATTCTTTACCCTAGCTTTGCTTAAGTTTGTAAGGAGTTGAAAAACTCCATGTAAGACAAGTCTGAAAATCTTGATTACAAATCACTCAACTTGCATATTCCATCTTCTTATGGGTTGTGCTAAGATAGGCTCCTGCTACTCATTTACCATATTTTGGCATTCTGCATGCACCTGGTATTTATTGTGTTGATGCTGCGTGCGCTTAATTCAAAAGAGGAGACAGTTAGGAATGCAGTCTGATGGAGGAAAAATAAATGACAATTACCATCACTGTTCAAGAATTTTTCTGCTGCATCTGTTATACTCCTTAGAAATAAGCAGTGAAATGAAGTACCAAATGATGCATGAAAGAGTTTTTGAAGTTTCACTACTAGCCAGCAAAGCCTTTCAAAGTTTAGGATGACAGATTGTCTTTAATCTAACCTAATTGTGCATAATGTGTGAATTGGATTTAATTTCACACTTGCTTTCTGACAGTTGGTAAAACTGAATCAGGGAATCCTTAAGAATTTACAGTTCTCCAGATTCTTCAGTCATTGTTGTCACCTTGGGGCTCCTCTCATTTTTATGTTATAATTTGCTGCAGTACCCTGCTCAATATATTAGAAGATGAGAATTTCAGTAAATATAAGCTCTGTCATTAAATTTTACTTCATTTGGTGACAGGCTTAAGCAAAATGAAGAGGAAATGAGTAAAATAGATGGGGAAGTTCATGATATAATTATCACAGATCTGAAAAGTAATTTTCACTAGCCTTTACCCTTAGAAGGCAGTAAAAATCATGGCATATCAACATACACTAACAATATGGGTGCAGCTGTACTGCGGACTTCTGTGGCAGTCTGCCAGCTGCCAGCCCAGCATCACACATCACGTTGCACTGGGATTACTCAACCTGCTCTCCTCTGTGCCCTTCAGTGGCCTGGGATAATAATGTCCAGATGTCATCTCCTTGTTTCAGTGTTGATGGATAATTAGCATCAGACTGTTTGTAGTTACATACCCGGCACTTGCCAGGTATACTTGGTCTTTCCACACATTAATACTATATCGTGTCTCGTGCACCGACCTGGAGCTGTGCAGAGAGTGTAGATCTCTTCCAGGGAAGAGATGAAGAAAACTTCATGGCAAAATTATACAGTGGATATTTTTGAGTCCTTGCTGAAGGCATGGCTGAGCTGTACTGTACAGAGGCTAAAGCAATTATCTGAAATTATCTTCCAAGACCAGTAAACATCAGACTAAAGTGGTGCTTGGGCTACCAGCCTGCAACATGGCTATCTATATAGAATTTGTCAGGGTTAGCAGTGCTAAATCGCAAGTCGTGAGTGTGGCCGCTTACTGCCAGTGCAGTCAGAGACTTAAAAACTTGCTTGGGTTTTAGTGATGAAGAACTGACTGGGAAACTGACTTCTTTGCTCTGCACAGTCATGTGCTGAAGGATGAAGGAAATGAGGTCCGTATGAATACTTGGTGATCTGGCCCCTGACTCTTCAGGACCCTCCCAGTACATATTATTTCTGTGACGCGTTAGATTTGGTTTTATTATAAGGAAGCAGTATAGTATGCTGTGATGCAAATTTTGAGTGCTATAATTCATCTGGTGGTGTGGTTTTCTGTTCCTGGATACCCAGTACCCATTGCCATACTAGAAAGGATGTTGCTGTTACTTTATTGAAGTCTTCATTCCACTTTTTCTGGCATAATTAAAATGATCACTGTGTGGAGGGAGCATGTGCAAGGAGTCTCTTCAGAGCTGCATTCTTGCTACGTGGATGGATTTACTATCGGTTGCTGCCTAACCTTTCTCCCTTCTGTAGACCCTCCTCTCCATTTTATCAGTGCTGTCTTCTGCTGTAGCAATTCCTTTAATTCCCCTCAACCAAAAGCTTTGCCAGGATAATGGCTCAAAACAGCACTGCCACAGTGAGAACTTAGTGTATTATATTTATTGCATTCATTAATGTGTTAATGTATGACAATTGCTCCTTTTTCTTCTCTTTTTTTCTCCTGCTACATAAAAAATTCCCACCTCTTTTGCATGCTTCCAGTGTCTATCCAGTGTATCCTTAGAAATTCAAAGCAGACAGCCTTACATTAGTCATTTAGTGCTGCCTAGACTCAAATATTAATGTCAGAATGCAGTGTATTTTCACTAAGTACTTCCTACCAGAAAATAACGATATTTCAGCAGTGTGACAGTCTATTATGTTGAAGAACATGAGACACGGTCTAGAAATTATAATGTATTAGGAACGTAAGTGATAAAGGACATTTTTCATCTTTAAAGTTATTTCAGAACTGTTTTATTTTGATTGAACTTGACTGTTGACTGTACATGAGCAAGACAATTTTGAGCACAGAACTTACTAGCTGTTGCTCTGCATCACTGGTCAGAGTACAGCTTCTGCAAGGCAGGCCCGTGGGCGGGTGGAAGCTTTCTGATGAATAAAGTCAGGTGTACTCTTACCGACTCCCCTTGCTACTCATAAGAGAGTGCACTTTTTGCTTCTGCATCAGCAGCACTTTCTCTGACATAAGAATTGTTTTCAGAGGCGCAAATGCAACAAAAATGCCTGTATCGGACTATTCATAAACTGTCTGATATAGCTCAATAATATTGAAATATCTTTAAAATAATATTTTTCACTTACAGGTAGAGTGGGACAAAACAAAGAAGGTCGCAACTTTGAATTTTGAGGGCTATTTCTTTACATCAGCTCTTATCCTGAAAGTAAAAATGTAAGGAGGGACTTGGGACTCTTGTAAGAGCTACGGTTTTAAGATGTTCTCTCGCTAACTCTCTCTTCCAAGTCTCAGTGAAGTGCTTTTCATTATTCTCAGAAGTATATATATTCATTCCATTATAACTCAGAGCAGATGTTGAATGTAGTTACCAGGCTAGTTGTGCAACGTTGCTCTTCCAGTGTAAAACATTGCTCTTCCTAATAGCTGTTTCATTGTGACATTATAAGGTGTTATGCAAAAAGGAAATTGGTTTTATGAACCAGTTGTCCCTGAAAAGCCTTCCGCAGCTGGAGGGCGAGCTAACTTGCTAGCGTAGTGAGTGGAAAGTTAGCGTCGAAACGTTTGCCGAAGGGACTGACTGGAAGAGGGATCTACTGCTCTGTTCCTGCATTACAAATATGCAAGTTCCCCAAGACTTCAGCGTTGGGAATCTGTCTAGATGCTCTGCATCAATTTCAGAGAATATGCACCTATAAACAAGTGAGCGTCAGGAAAAGAGGTGTCTGTTCATACATTCAGAAACCTGTTATAAGGGGTAGGTGGAATACAATGTGCCTTTTACAAGCGTTGTCCTTTGGTCTTTGGTTGCTGGGTCTTGTAACCTGCATATAGGTCCTGACTTGAATTGTAAAGAGACCAACCTTAGTTGAAACCAAAGATTCTTAAGCAACTTTCCTTTTTGGAAATATATAAAAGGGCCACAAAGTATTTGTGTTACACATAATTGGTAAAGAAAATTTGTCATCACTACTTATTTTTCTGTACTCTTCTGAACAGTGATGACTTATTTTCAGCTGGATTTTGAATTGAGTTCCACTTCTGTGGAATTTTTCTGTGATAAAAAATGCTGTCCTAGAAACGGGTCGCTGTTTTCTGATAGGTTTGGGAAACTGATATTTCAGTCCAGCATCCTGTTTGGAAGATATGCACTGATTTGCCAAGGAACGTGCAGCACAAAGATTCATGCTGTCCTTTGACAGTACTCCTTTGTGTTTCTACATTGTTATGGAATCTTTAGCATTCAGGAACTGTTAGCCTAACACAAAGAGCAGATGCTTTTGGGATTCCCTCTTTGAATTAATATCTGGTCCAAGCACCAAAAAGCAATCTTTTTTCATGTATATAAAAAGTCTTATTGACCCGTGGGAACTGAATGTATGGCTTAGAGATTAGAGCACTGTTGAATAAATTAAGTTTCTCTTCCTGCACCATTCAGTGTGATCACGGATGACGTCATTAGATCGTTTTGATATTGTGTCACCACTGTAATTGTAGGTTGGATGTTCTCCTTGTTGGAAGAAAAGATTAGGATCCGTGATTGTGCAGGGAATGTGCATTATGTAGAAGAAGGAACAGGGAAAGATGGGGCAGCAGCTAGGCAAACTTTTTAGCCTGTCTATTAGCACTGAGGGCTGATAATTCTCATTCTGTGTCTCACAGATGGAGTTTAGGTCCTAGCTTACCTATGCTATGTTAATGCTCATTTTCAGCTACTTACTAACACCTAACGTAAACCCACCACAAGTTTCTGTAATTTTTTTCTTGTTCGCTTCTTTTAGCACTTGAATAGTCTTCTAACAACTTCTGAAGTGGCAGATGAATGCTATAAAAGCTGAGAAAATTCACAGCAAAAACAACTGTAATTTTCTAATGTAAGAGAACTGAAAATAGTTTTGACCCTACTGATCAGATATAAATATAGAGCTAAAGACAAACCTGGTTTGTTGTGCTGACACTTGAAGGTGGCGTGGACTATGAATTCTAGGCCAAGTGACCTGGGACACCTCCAGAATGATAAACCCACGTATTTTAAAGTAATAGTCTCATACCGTGTTCCTGCCAATGTTTACAACCACCTACACTTTGTTTTCTGTGGCTCAGAGTTACAGCAGCATTTAAAAGTAATTTCTATAATTTATTTTCTTAGAGGGAAAGAGAGAAGAGCAACCGGTCTTTTTTCAAACTTAAACTCTGTTATATGACTTGGTAGTTTTTATTTCTCTTCTGTAATAACAACTCTTGCAACATAAAAACGTTATGTGAAATTGAGCTTTCTTAAGAAAAAGAGGAAGGTGAGGAGGGAGGATTTTCTAGCTGCCTAACTGTGGGAATAATTGGGAAGGTACAAGCATTACAGGGCATATTGGTGCTGTCTCATTTGGAAGCCCCAGACAGGGTATTTCACGTTGGTGTTTCAGAGGGGATTCCAGACCTGCCTTCTGTGGGCTCTGTGCAGGGAGCAAAGGCACACAGTGCCAGTGTTCAAAAACCAAGCGACATTTGTCTTCTCACATCTCTCCTGCCCCCGCCACAACCCCAAAAGAAACCTACTCCAGAATGCTGTGGTTAGTAAAACTTCACTGTTTGTAGGTGGAGGAGGAGAAACATCTGGATTATGATCACAAAATCTTGCAGCGGTTTGGTTCCCATTCCTCAGATTGCTCATTTTGAGTTTATTTTGGTAACACTGGAAATTTAAGTCTGACTTTTCTGCTCTGTTTCTTGTTGAGCCTTTTCGTTATCTCAAATAGTTCTCACTAAGAAATACCAGTGAGATCTCCAGGATTATAAAAGAGGTATTCCTGACTACATTATTTACAGTAAATTTTGTTAGGCATTACCTCTTCTCTGATCTTCCTGACCAATATTGTCATGGAAGAAGATTTGGCATTTATTCACCTTCCAAACTTCTGAATGTGTAGGTCCAAAATAGAACGACAAACTCTTTGATATTGCTTTACAGCGATAAGATAATCAAGAATGGATTGATGTTTTGGTTTTTTTCTGGAATTCATTCTTCCCAAAGATATTGACCTGTGAAATAACCCTTGGAGTACGTCTGCCCTACACTGTATTTCTATCATGGCTTTACTGTAGGCAGTTTCTTACTGGCGTGGTATAACTTTATACCCGTAGCAGAATAAACTACAGGTGTAGTGTAGAAAGTGTTTACTTCTCACTGTCTTCTATGGAGTGGGAAAAGTTCCATTTTGAAGAATGCAAATTTCTGTAATGAACTTACATTCATTGGATAATACATAAAGCTCCCAAATTCTAAATCTTCCATTGCTTGTCTGGGATTTTTATCTTATTTTATTATTTTGATATGCTGAACTAGAAGCAAAACTTAGAACTAATAAATACTTAAGGACACTAAGAACAGTCTTAACTGACAATATTTGTGTTCTCTTTACAGAATCTGGTTCTGCAATTACTGCTTCCTGTATTGGTTTGGGGAACTCTACGACACCTCCACCCGGACAGGCAGGAAAACCAGTGCCAGGATACAATGGTAAGACTGTGCTAAATGTGCAGGTAGAAAAGGATATTGCTTATAGTCCTGAGTAAGTGCTCTTTAATTTTCATACCTCATAGGAAAAGCAAATTACAGTCTTATTAACACATTTTCATCCTTCCTGTAACAGGAAGCTCTGCTTTTTTGTGTTGTGGAATGTGATTGTGAATAAGAAATTCAGTTATGATCAAGAAAATTGATCGGCTACACCTATCTTTGTTATATTCAGTGTAGAAGTATGCGCTAGCCCTTTCATGTAATAAAGATACCAATGAAATACTGTGCTTTAAGGCTTTATCTTCAGTTTTTATTTCCAGCAGGGAGAAATGGTAGGCTATGGACCAACATTAAAAGGATAAGCCCTCATTGTCTCGAAGGTATTTGCATGCAGAGGCTGTCCCCAAAGGATTAAGAATGCAAAAACATTCTCATACCTGGGAAGCCCTGAGTTTTACACAGTTTTCAAGAATTACTTGAAGTCTGAAAAATAATTACATTAAAGATCAAACCATCTTCAGGAAAAGTTCTCACATCATTGGGCAGAAAGAGCTAAGCTGTTTTTTCTTCTATTACATACAAGCATAAGTGAACATTAAAGAAAATAAACCTGTTTAGCAGGTCTGGGGTTTGGCATTTACAGTTACGGCATGAAGACAAGCAGTAGCTTAAAAACAACATTGAAACAAAGCTGTGAGGTCTGTCCAGAGTTGTAATAAATAGGGAAGAGTGGAAGAATGTAATTGCAGCACACATGCTATCAAATGATCGTCAGGCCTAGAAAAAAGTACGAGTAGCAAGAGTATAAAAATTTCATATGAATTTTTTTGAACATTGGGCCTAGTGTAAGTAAAGAATTTCTTTGAATGGACAATGAAGGGAATGTATTTAGCATGCCTTAAAAGGGAAACATAAAATGAGCACTAAAATTCACTAAAGATTTATGAAAGAACTTTACCTCTTTCAGTTTTTGGTTTAAGGCCAATTATGTCCTGCAATGCAGCCATTCATAAAATAGTGGATCTTGAAATTACTCTGTATTGGCAGCTGTCTTTCTGTCACCCACTTCTGTTTTGATGTTGTTTTGCTGCTGTTACTATATTAATTAGAATAGATCCTTATGCCATTTAGAAGCTAGATCATGTATTTTTAGATTATACGTGCAACTGTTAATGGTTTTGGATGTTGCTAAAGTTAAGTTGTATTTATGCTGTGATATAAATAGAAAGTTACAAAATCTACTTTTTTTTTTTTGTTAAACACAGCCAAATTCTTTCCTGTCACAGTATTGCTAAAATAAACTGGTTTCTTTGCTGATTTTTTTAGAATATAAAGAATAAAAGCAGTATGTAGCTATGATATCAAAGTGCAATGGCACAAATTGCATTTAAAAGTGAATCAAGATACCATATTAATTTCTAGCTCTGTTGCCTTAAATCAAACATTATTATGTGCTTTCCCTTTGATCTACTTGAACCCTTTCCAGATAATTTCATTGTATTGTTTTCAAATTGAAGCAAGTCCCCCATTTTGAAGAATTAAGTCAGTTCTTCAGCAATTCAGGAGTGAGCAATATAGTATCTCCCTTCCCCAAATTTTTGCACATTGAAATAAAATGCTTGCAAGGAGGAGAATAAATGCTGGAATTGCTATCTTGATAAAATAGTTACAATGAACTGATTAGATTTTATTTCAGTATAATAAAAATAGGAAAATATAGGAGAGAAAGCCTTGAAAGCTACAAGGGAGTGGGTCTTTTTCATGGTGTTCTGAGCCTAAGTTCTCCAAATCTAACCATACTGTTTTCTTAGATGTGTTCTTACACCATCTGAAATATATATAAGGAAAAAAAAAAGTGTTAACTGATTAGAAATGGATTTTATTTATGCCATTCTTGCTGTTTTTCATGAGTGTCTTCTATGTTTCCATTCATCCTTTTGATTTCCTATCCCAGTTCCTCCTTCCAAGTCACTGCTTTATAAAATTGGCCTAGTGGACTTGCTGGTGCCCACGTGCTGAGCCATTGCTTTCAGCAGGCTCTTCAGTTACTTAAAAATTACCATCCTCTTTGAAGGAGTGGCTTCAGCCAGAAATGTAAACTACAGGTGTTGGCATTCTTGGGACGGATAGGATATGATATCACTCATAAGAGTCTTAGGAGAGTTGTAGTCAGAAGTCTGTCATCCTCTTTTCCCCATTCTTCTGGGATGTTTTAATACAGAATGTAAGATTATTTGTACTAATTTAGATCCAGCTGAACATTGCATTCTTTGCTAGGGCAAGCTTCAAGAAGCATGTTTTTTAAATCCATGTCCACCCAGCCCATCAAAACCTTTCCTCCCTGTTTTTTCTTGGTTTAGTCATTTCACTTTAATTCCATTTAACACAGGGTAAGTTAATATCTGTCATTCCTTCCTTATGCCCACACCTTCAGATGGAATGGGTGGTTGTGGTAGATTTCCCAGATGACTGCATGGAAGATGCTGTTTCAGGTGTTTTTCCTTAGAAACCTCAGTACCAGGATATGAAGCTTTTACTGAAGGTGATGGGCCGGTGTCATCCAGGGAAAAGGCTTCTGTTGGGAGGTCTGGATTCTTTGCTGTACTCTAGCATTACCCTCCTGTGCAGCTTTGGGTAGTTCACGAGTTACTTTACCCCTTTCGCTAGATTAGAATAAGCCTTGTCAGCTGGGAAGCATCTTTCTGGGTTTCCTGAGAGCCTTTGAAAACCAGACACGCTTATTTACTGCTAATAGTATTTCTCACATTAACTGGGTTAGCCTCCAGTAATCTTAGTTGTTATTTCTTATTCATGTTACCTGCACACTTTTTCTTGTATTTGTCACGTGTCTGAAGGGTCCTTTGCTATTTGGAAGTTTAGATTTTCCAGTATGAAGACGTCTTCTAATTTTCTGTTCTATATTTTTCCCTTTTTTGACTTTGAGCTATTTCTGCTCCCAAAGCACGAGTATTATTTAAGACTTTTTGTACTTAGGGCTGAATGTTAATAAGGTCATGATATTATCTAGTTTGGAACTCCTGAATTACTTAATTCCTTTTGTCGCTTGGTGTATTGCCATTCTGAAGCGTAACGTAAGTTGATATCCATGAAGAAAGACACCGTCCTCCATCTAAAAATACACTACTTGAGAGGAGTTCTCTTCCTATCTTATTTTTTTGCAGTGATGATTCTGGATGAAAATAAGGAACCAGTGAAGGCGAAGACTTTAGGAAACATTGTGGTAAAGTAAGCAAACTAAGTATCTTACAGTTAAGAGAAGCTTCCTACATGAGTTCATTGTCTTCTGACTGAAGTTTATATATATATTTATATATATAAAAAACAATAATTGAAATAATGAGGATTGAAAATTATGTCTTTCTCTGATATTGATACCAAACTGCCAGAACTTATAATGTCCTTTAATGTTGAAAAATTGCAAATGCAATTGCGTGAGTGAATGAGTGTGGATTGCTGTTTTTTTTTTTCTTGGACTACAGCAGTGTACCATTTTCTTAATTATCATCATTTTGGCACAAGATTAAGCCTTCCTTTTGGGACACATAAGCAAGACATTGAATCATTCTCTTCACTTTTATCTTTCAGTTTAGTGAAATAGTACAGGAGTGCAGATTGACATGCTTTGGTTTACTGGTGTGATGCTGCCTCCTCTTTCACTGCTTTCACTATTTCCTAATCCCAACTGATGCACATTCCTGGAGGGACAATATGTGTTTTCTGATCTCCATAAAAACAGCAAGGTGTCTCCGAGTGTGCTTTGCATGAGACTGTGTGCAATTATGGTAGTACTTGGACAAAATACATAAATACATACAGGAAAAGACTCCAGGAAGAAAAAAGAAAAAAAAACAAAAAGAAGAAAAAACCCTGCTGTGCATCATGTAGGTGATTTTAGTACCGTTTCCCAGACTCCTGTCAGATGAGTTCCAGAAGCTTCAATATTCTTTTTGAAACTACACCTTTCTTAGCAACTTTTCTTAGATAAAGGAGCTTCTGTTTAGATAACACTGTGAACATCAATTACATTTATCTTACCTTCTGCCATCTCACTTGCCAGAACCTTACCTTACTTGTGTAAAGCTCGCTCGCCTACTGCTCCCCCCAGCACGTGCCAGCTCTGTATTCTGGATGTTTTCCTCAGACAGATACTGACTTTATGATTAACGCATTAGCTGTAGTCTTGTCCATTTTCAGTCAGAGAAAATACTTCAGTTCTGAACACTTCTTACCTGCCTGCAAGTACAAGTCCCGAAAGAAATGCATTCATCCACTTCTCTTGTGGTAAAATTTAGGAGAGTTGTGGTAACTCAGAGTCAGTCAGAAGCCAAAGCGTTGGGACAGACGTACCAATGCCGATGAGTTGTTAGAAGTTAGCTGAGGACTGGGGCAATGGCCACATGAGCTGGGGATGAGGCACATCGGACAGAGGTGCAGGGGCTGGACCGTGCTGCAGAAAGGCAGCGCTAAAAATGTGGGCCGGCCGGCCGCATAGTGCTTGCCCGGGAGTCGGGGTTGCCGAGGTGTGGAGGGTTTTTTTTTGAGTACAGGTGCTCAGCTGTACTAGTGATCTAATGTAACTAGACCGCTGTGGGGATTAAGATAGCATCACATGAAGTTATTGTACTGTGTGACGGAGTTGTGTGTTTGCAGGATGAAGTCTATAACCTGCCGAATTTTCAGCATTTTAGGCGAAACCACCAGGACACACAGGCATGTGTTTAAGTGCGCACACGATCTCCCCCGAATCATCAGACTCAGATTTAGACATAGTTTTCCTGTGACACATGTAAGATTATGAATTTATTCCATTGCCAAGTATGAATAATAAAAATTGCTCCAGCCTTTAACAGACTGTGGTTTGCAGTATCTGTAACCCAGGTGAGAGTGGGGGGCTATCTTTCAAAGCTCTTGCCTCTGTAGTGCTTGATGCCGTAATAAAATGTAGGCTTGTAATCAATGGAGAGAGAGAAAGGTATTTTGTAAGAAAATTGATCCTAGCTGTTTTAGGCATTCATCTAGGATGGAATAAATCACCTTCCAGATCTGCTCGTGTCTTTCCAGTGGCTGCAGGGGTGACACAGCTACCTTAGGGTAGGCGCTTAGCGTTATCTACCAAAAGTGAAGTGAAATGAACTCCATCCTTAGGGCCTCTGCCAAACAAGCCGAATTATATATACTAACAGGTAATGTTGGTAGATGTGTGCATACATTTCTGAGTCATTACTACCTTTAAGTGCCTGTCAGGAGTGGTGCCCTGGGTTGAGCAACACAGGACTAACTACTCTTCTAATGCTTGGGAGAACTCCACTTTTGGAAGACTCTAGTGTCTGAATTAGTGAAAATATTTACTTTACGGCCAGCTAGGCTATGTGGGATTCAAAGTCTCAGTGCTTTTGAGCCTTGCCAGGTGCAGGGATGAGGAGGAGCGAGGCCTGGGCATTTGACGCAAGCTGGCCAACAGGATTATTTCATACTGTGAACATCACATTCAATATGAATTAGAAAGTTTGCTGCATAGTTCCTCTCTCTCCCTTGATGGCGGCAGTCCAGAGAACTTCTTGCCCAGCTGTTGGGCCCCTGAGCCCTTCCTTTCCTCCTGAAGCCACAGCGCTTGCAGTGTCCGACATTTGCTGTCCCCTGCTGGGAGTGCACAGCTTCTTGCTGATATAACTGGCTGAGTATAATTCTTGTATATCTTATAGTAGTATCAGGATTAATACTGGATCTTTAGTATTATTGTTAATTATTTAGTCTTATCCTATTTATCTTTCTATAGATATTTCTATAGATCTATTTATTTATATGTCAACCTTCGTGTTTCCCTGCTTTCCCCGATTCCCCTTTCTGGGAGGAGAGGGGTCATTGGGTGATAGAATAATTGTCTAAACTACAATAAATTGTTATGGGTTTTCTCAAACCATAACAAGTTGATACTGCCATATTGGAAGATCCTGTTTGGGGTTATTGTCAAAGCTAGAATTTACCTTCCTTGATGTGGCCCCATATTTAAGTATTTATCTTAAGGGATTACAAACGTGTTTTTTGTTGTTGTTGTTGATTGTTTTGTTTTGTTTTATCTTGCCCAGCATGACTTTTGCTGCAGTCAAATAAATTGATGGGGAAGAAGGAGGGATTTTTGTTATGTTTTGGTTTGGTTTTTTGCCCTGGATCACTCAAGAAAGAGTAATGGCACAGGGACACTATTATTTTATCATGTCCCTGTTTATTGTAATATCCATTCTGAAATAGGGAGGAGAGTATGGGGGAAAGAAGTGACATTGAATCATTAACATAGTCGATATTAAAGCGATTCTGAAGTAGGTTAACTATCTTTATCTTCCAGCCTTTTTCCTGACATAATCTTTTGAGACAATAGGATCTCTTTAAAATTCATTCTGCAGCCTAACAAAAAAAACCCAACCAACCAAACAAACAAAAAAACCAAACAAACCCAAGCCCCCCAAAAACCCCAAGAAAACAAGGTAAAGATACTGTTGAGCTTTAGCAGGCTAATTGTGGATTTTGTAACACTTCCAACATTTGAATCTTTAGACTGTTTACAGAAGTTGGTTTTCGGACATTATGGTTTGCAGTTTCTTAACACTTTATTCCAGGTTTCATTTTGGTAAGTGACAATTTGCTGCAGTGCGTGCTTGTTTTTTGATCATAAAAATCTGTGGTTGTTAGGCTAAGGCATCATATTTTGTATTTTCTGCTTCAATAAGCTAAGCAGTTATTTAGCTGTAAAAATTTTTTCATGTTTCGATTAGGGCTAGTTTTCATAAAGCCCTCCCGCAAAGAAGCCTTTCCTCTCTTCATCAGACTTCTACATGTAAAGACCCCTTAAAAATACTGGGGATGATCCTTGTTACTAGCAGTGTTTGTCACCCCAGGGACATGTCCCCGTGCCGCTAGAAGAAAATGGGACAGTCAGGATAGTTTTGACTATTACTCTGTTGTACAGTCAGCAGCAAAATATGGTGTACCATTTTAGAATAAACACAGGTGTTTGCTTTATCTGCAGCATACGCGAGTTGAGAAATATTCTTCAGTATTTCTTGGAAAGGAGAATGGTATTGTAAGCAGTGTGTGGCCAGCTGTGCAAAAGTGGTGTGCTGCTGCTCTTGGTTATTTTTATCCCAGTCTAACTCCCGGTAAAGGCTGTTGGGGGCTGCTTGAGGCCTGCAGTGCTCATAACTATAGTATTTAAAATACCTATTCTTACAATAGGGTTTTAAACCTTAATTTTAACCTGCAGGAGTCAAATACTTTAGAAAGGTAATTCTTAAATCTAATTACTCCATCTTCCTGCCCCAAGTACGTTCTTTTCTTTACTCATCTGCCAACTGATATCTGGTTTTTTCCATATAATGATCATCTATGCCCTTTGGAAAGTTTTTTTGCTGACAAGAACTCTCATACAGGCTAATTCACCTGGACAATGCAGTAATACTTTTGACTTCACAAGTCTTTCAGGATAAAGTAATCAAAAGCAGTGTCACAACATTTATGATGAAAGGGCAAGGGAAAATGAAGATGACTGCAGCTCATGAGGTTGGGCTTGTATGAATTGTTTCTAAATTTACTTTTTTTTTTTTTTTTTTAAGCTAGAATCTTTGGACATGAAAGATTCTGAAGATTTATTCTGAAGTGAAAATGATAGCAGCAACGACCTCCATTTCCATTAGCAAGACCAATCTGATTTAGTTGCACACTTCTGCCAGCATTGTTCTTGCGTGGCTGTAACTAATACGCACTTGAAAATGTGTGTGTGTATGTGTGTGTATGTAATTGTGATTAGCCATGAGAATTTTTTAAGAAGTTGTCTGTTCTCAAAAGGAACATGAGCAAAGAGAAATCCCATTTAAATTCCAGTGCAGTGGGAAACTCTGTTTTGCTCTTGTACATTATAAAGCTCGCAAACCCGTTATGTTTATTTTATGAAGCAGTTGTCAGCACTGTCTCATTAGCTAGCATTATTCTTTATATTCACCCACAACAGCGAGAGGACTACGTTTGCCTTACGCTCATTCTATCCAGAGAGTAATGCCTGCCAGTAAATTTCCCGCTGGATCATAGTTACACTTCTTCTAGTGTTTGTATAGTTAATATTGTGCCATAAAAATGGAGGTTTACAGGATAAGTATTTACAAATTTGTTTTACTGATCTTCACCACACAGAATCACATAAATATTTCTGTTCCAGAAATATTCCAGAAATATTTCAGAAATATTTATGTTCAGAAGGAGGTGAGACAGTGTAGTTACATCACACAGCGATTCTGAAATGCTTTGGTTGCATTAGTTAAATTGCATTGTGTGAGAGGTTCTGCAGACCTTTAATGTTGTGGGGCTTTTTACGTGAATTTGGGATTAGTGGAGGAAGAGGAAGGAAAATTATAATGTTGTATCAGTAGTTAAAATTATTCAAATGATGATTCACCCCATTAAATCAAGTAAAATCATTCAAAACTTTATGTACAGTGCTGTAAGAGTGTAAAGTATTGAAAAATAATTTTTATTCATGAGATTTTTATAAAGAAAGGGTCACAATAAATTTACAGCTTTTTGTAATTTTAGATTCTAAGTTAGCTGAACAGAAATGTGACAGGACTTTTGAAGCAAATACCATAAAGTTTATATCCTTTAGTGGAAGAGATGTTGTTCATAAGTAAGCAACCCATTCACAGTTTCACTATTTGCGGTACTGTGTTCAGTCTTTATACATTATTCAGGGTGCACATAGATGTTCAATAAAAAGCTTGCTCATTTACTATTTCTTAGGATGCATTAAAAAAATAGTCAGTATCTATGTGGAAGTCTGAAGCAACCTGAAGCCAGGAATGTAATCATTAAGGTGCACAATAGAAATGCTAACCAAAAGAGCTTAAAGGGAAGAAAAGGGAAAGAAAAAGATGTAATCTTTGGCAGCACATTGTAGTACCTCAATTTCCCTTTTAAGAAAATACAGAAAAGTCTTGTAAGACTTGATGGGTCACCATATGGGTATTCTAACTTGGGATATGCCAATGAGAAACGTCACAGGGTTTGTTTGCACTCCTCCCCTTCCCAGGAAGAAAAGGAGGTGGGGAGGCGATGGCAGTGGTTTTACATAGTGAAAGCAAGGGGAGACTCTGGAGCCAAGAGAGGCGTATATGGCCTTAGCTCAGAAGAAAGACAGTTAGATAGGAGCTACCTGAGATGCCAAAATAGCTGCAAAGATCTTATTGTTACCAGTGTCTAAGTAATGAACGTTGCCAGTTTTTCTCTGTTGGTAAGTGTGTGACACTATTGCCAGTCTGTGCTTCCAAAAGGATATATTCTTTTATCATTAAATTACATCCAATGATAAAAACCAATACTCAATATTCTGAAATTTCCTTCTATGAATATAATAATCCCCAAAATTCAAGTACTTAGACACTCTAAGAAACGTCTCTCATATGTGATTGTTCTAGATTGTCTGAAGGGGATTAAGCTCTATCTCCATTGCTTGAATTGTTTTTATTTTTTGTCATTTTAATGACGTGGTTTGTCATTGTGGAAGTGGTTTTTAATGTTTTCCTATTAATTTTTAATGTATAAAATAAGCAAATAAAAAAATTACATAAGGAAGCAGAAAATTAGAGGCAACCCAGCAGAGGACACGTTGCAGACCCGTCTGAGTGGCTGCCCTTAAGGAAGATTGCTGGAGGGGGAAAAGTGTTGCTTGTAGAACTGTGTAAAGAAGGTGCGTCATCCTGCATAGATGACTTGCAATACGTTCTTGTAAGTGAAGGTCATACACCAAGGATCAGTGAGAATGTTCTAGGTTTATAAGGTGAAGGACTGTACCCTAGAAAGCAGTGACTTTCAAAGGAGCTTTTTATGTTACGGCGGATAAACCTCTGAATACACAAGATTTTTGAATGAAAGGTAGCTAGCTGCCAGTGTAACTAAGCAGGCAATATGATCCCTTTTCAGTAGGAAACTGAAAAGGAGCTATTATTATCTGTGGATATGATGTTAGTAAAACCATTAATATATTATGTTCAGTTTTTATGTCCATATTTCAAAAGGCTATTGAGAAACTGGCCGGGTGTTGGAGAAGATATGAATGAGAGTTGCTTGAGTGCTGGAAAGCTTGGCTTAAAGAAACTTACAGTTTAACTTGTGGTATGTAGTGTGTCCAAGATCAGTTAAGTGGTGACTTTTTCAAAGTCAGGAAATACCCACAGGACAAAGACATCTTTGAGAGACTGCTGTTTAATCTAGCATGAAGAGATTGGAAGCTGAATCTAGATACTCAGATGAGAAGTAAAACACACCATTTTAACAGTGAAAGTATTAAACCATTGAAAGAAATTCTTGGGAATATGGTGGTTTTCTTTGACACCTCTAAGTCAAACTTGGATATCTATCTTAAAGGTACACTGTCATTTAACCAAAAGTTACAGGCTTGGGACATGATTTAGTAGATGTCGTCCTTTAAACTGTGTTATATGGGAGGTCAGATTAGATGATCCTGATGAACCTGTGCAAAAGATTTCTCTCCTTGCTGGCAGCCTACATGTGTTTTTTTTTTTATCAACTTTGTCTTTTCCATTTACAAGTGAAACAATGAGTGGGATTTTCAATGTGGGAACAGTTGGGCCAAAGATAGGTTTTCTAATAGATTTCTGACTGAGTGCGTCAGTAGCGTTTGAACTTCTTTTTTAACCTTTCCCAAACAGTTTCACTATTTTTTGATGCTTTCTGCCTTCCCCACTAAACTATAGGGTTTTTTTTTCTGCAAAATCCACAGTAAAACCAGCTACTTCTGTGACCTCTTTCAGCTGGTATTTCAGGAATATTTCATAAAGACTGGTGCATGCTCGAGATGCTCTCTCTTTTCTTGCCCCTTTCTCCACCCTTTTTCCAGTGCTGTTGTTCCTCATATCCGAAAAAGCTTCTAGATTCCAGATGGCTTTCAAACTTACAGTCAAAAATTTTAGGGGTTATGTTTATGCACAGCACTACATAAATGCTGAGTAATAACATAGCTGCCAGTCAAGATGATTTAGCTCCATTCAGAAGCCCAAACTCATTTAACAATGGCTTATATTTGCTTTGACTGGCTGTAATGAACAGCCTGTGAGTACCGTTGTCTACCATAAAATAAAAGAATATCTTTTCTGAAACTCAGCAAGGTAGCATCTCTAAGAGGTTTTTTGACTTTCATATGTACTTTCAGAAATCTGCTTTTCTCTGTAAATTATATTTTGAGTGTTGTGTCTATAATTGCTTTTTCCATCAACAAGGAATCTTACATCATTTTGATGAGTCGCATCCTGAAAGGATGTGACACAAAGAGTCAGATTTTCTTGGGCTAAGCTAAAGGGGGGCTGTTCTGTATAAGGTCAGCCACCATTGTATGAAAAATAAATGAACTGTAAAACAATGCTTAAAAAACAGATAGTGATTGTCATTTAAAATTCTCTAGCAGAAAACAGTTACTGCGAAAGCAGTTCAGAGTTTTTCTGCGATGCTGCCAAGCTCACCTAATCTGTCTGAGTTTCTCCACTTCATAATGAAATTACCTTCTTATCTTTGTAAAGCGTAACCAGAGTGGATCTTTGTAAAATGAACCCATATAAGTTACATCATTAATTTGTACAGTTTACCTAGTTTTCTTGATGCCATTCTAAATGTATTCAACCTTGAAATGAGAAATGAGCCTGGATCGGTATTCCTGTAGTTCTGCAATTGTCACCTTAATTTCACTGGAGTAAATGGAGAATAGCATCATTTGTACTGCTGTTGCTGTACTGCTTAAAAATTGGCCTGAGATCAAAATTCAGACCTATAAATCCTTATTGAAGTTTGAAATCCAAAGGTAAACTTTTCTCAAGTTCAGGTGCTTTGATTCAGCTCAGTGTATCTTTTTGGCTTGAACCTCGACTTGAGTTTGAAACTGCGCCTACTCATTGCTAGTTATACGTGGGATGAGGTGACTGTAGTTAGCCTGATCCAAGATAGCCGGTAACACATTTGTATTTTAGAAAAAGCTGGCATGCTTGTCTTGAATTTGTATTTGTCAAAGCTCATGACTGTCCCCTCCAGAAGGAAGAAGCAATGATGAGATAGAAGACGCTGCCAGAGTTAACGACTATATGAAAAATCCAAGCAAGAACAGTGTTAAGGGAGGGCTTATCTTTAAACTGATAGCAGATGCAAAGGCTCAGCACTGGCTGGTTTGTGGCTTGGTGTGCAGGATGAGAGAGGGAGAAGTTAACAGATCGCTAGAGAAATACAGTAAATACCTTCCAAAGGGAAACCAAGCAAAGCAACTTCTTTGTATATTGTGGAAATGATGATGAAGGAACCTACCTCCTTCTGTCTTAGTCTTCTGTGCTCCTGTCACTTGTAAAAGGAAAGCAGGATCCTGTCTAGGGCAATCATAGCTGGTGGTTTTGGTCAATATATCCTCTTAAAAATAACTCCAAAATGCCTTGAGTATCAACTCAGTGTTTGGCAAAGAGGCAACAGTTTTTGAATATAGAACTTTTGTAGGTGTGTGTTGTTTCCTAGGGAGAACAGACCCAAACCCAACATCTAAAAATGTTACTTTTTTTATGAAGGGGTTGAGGAAAGGAAGAGATGTTGGCTTTCAGGTTGCTGTTATTTTCTGACTATCTGATTTTCTCTCTTCTGGCTCCTTTCATGTAATTATGATCCAGTTCTGCTCCCTTTGGAATTCATGGCAGCGTTCCATGACAGCAGTGGAATGAAGGTATTTTTGGCTCTGGGGATTTTAATCCTGATGTCCTGGCAAAATTCCAATACATGTAATTGTGTTCTGTCAAGATGAATTCTACCTTTATTAATTATTTTTGTTTGATTGGCACCTGGATATTCTAGGAAGTCATGATGCTAAGAACTTTACTATCATGGAAGAACTGCATGTGCCCGTTGCTCTGGAATTATTTTGCCTGAAAGATGGACACATGGAAGGCGGCATCCACTTTTGTTTAGTAGATGGAATGGAGTCCTAACTGCAAGTAATCTTTTACAGAAAGCCACGGAGGCACTGTTCTCACATTGTGTCTGTATTGTGCTGTGCTTTGCGCTACAGAGATACCTGCGGTAGCCAGTAGCTTAGCAGTGGGGTTTCCATAGACTCATGAAATATGCACTGTGGATGTACTTATCATTGCAATGTGCTTAAAAAAAAAAAATAAAAAATCGACCACAAGAAAAAACAGAGAAACAAAAAAAAGCCCCAGCCCCGCCATCCAAATGGTGGGCGCAGGGATTATATTTTTGGTGATACGTTGCTTGCTTCTGTGTTTAGATTTCTAAACAATTGTGGTTCCAGAAAGGAAATTGTTTTTTTGATTTCAGCAAAAAATAAAATTGCTGAAATTACTGCAAAGCACTGAATAGAGCTGTGGAGAAATTATTAAGGACTTTGTCAATACGAATTTTCTTTTCTCTCCCATCACAAGGATGTTTCAGGCTGTGAAATAAATTTAAAGTGCAAAATGTGCAATGACTGAGGCTGTTATGAATTGCTATGCTATTAGCAACCAGGCAACAACCATAGTAACTACCATTCTCTAGTGGTTTTTCTTGAATCTAAACGAGAGGTTTTTCTTTTAAACTCATACATACACAAATGCCAGGATCAATATATTGTTTTCCTAATCCGTTTTGTTGTTTTTTTTTTTCCCAAGGCAAATACTCTGTAGGTCATGTTTATGTATCACAAGGATGCTTACTAAGCTTGAAAGGCTTAAAATAGGCCAGTGAATTCCCTCCAGATGGGCACAAGCCAACCTACCCTCCTGAAGCCTGGGTGACTACTTAGGAAGTGTCTTGGCATTTCTGGCCTTACCTTAACCATACTTCCAGGGAATGTGATTTATAGGATGTGTTGAGCCAGAACACTCAGAGAAAGTAGTAATATTCATAGTAGTATATTCTATTATGCTCATCAAGCTGAATTAAGCTGAAAAAAAATGGGATTGTAAAAAATCATGGATTTGAATCATTACTAGATGGTATGGGCTTTTTAATGTAGCTTGTACTATTTATACCATATTTTGGTTAAAAAAAATAAATATGTATATATAAAAAGTAATTATTTTTGTAAATGTAAGGTTAGAAATGGGCATGTGACTGAGCTGGTAGCGCCTGTTCTTGTGACCTGAACATCATAGGAGACTTGTAATGATATCAGTGTTGCTACCCTACAGAAGGGTGTTTCACTGCTAGAGATGTTGCCTTTTGGTGTCATAGGGACATTATCAAAGTAGAAAACAAAATACCTCTGGCTAAAAATTTTTTGGTTAGGAATGCAGGCACACGCTAGTAAAATCTGTATGAGGCATTTAGGATTTTATCTGTATAAATGCTTGCTTGCAAGTTCTCTCTCTGTTACTAGGGTTATGCGTCATAAAACTTGTGTTGATATGTCTGAATGTGGATCTTTAGGCAGTTCAAGTGAGCTGTGTTTAACCCTATCAGAGCTTTGAAGGAAAAAACCAACGATTTCTTTGTTACCTGAGACTTCTGTAGCTTCTCTTCTTCCAGCAGATATGTATGTGAAATATGCCATATTGTGTCATGCTCACATCCTCGCCTGAAGAATGGGTGTATAACGTGCATTGAAATCTCAACTAACGAAGCAATCCAAAATTTTGCAGCTTCACTTCTTAAAAAAAAAAAAAAAAAAAAAAAAATTGTTATTTTAGAAAGTTCTAAAAGGAACTGTTATCAATATACTTTCAAAGAAAATATTGTATTTGTAGTACAGTATATAGTGTTTACTAGACCAAACATTATTTTACTGAAAGCCAGAGATGCTTATGTTACATAAAAAGTATGGTCTGGATACAGTTCAGAGATATATGCACGTATACCACAGCAAATACATGGTCTTTTTGATCTATTATCAGCATATTATTAAACAGAACTGGTTTCTGGTTGTACAGCCAATGATTATTTATCTGAATATAAAGTATGAATGGAAAGCATGAGTTGTACTCATTACTGTGTTTCTAACTGCTTCACTCTGCTCTTTTTGATTTAAGGTTGCCTTTGCCTCCTGGAGCATTCTCAGGCCTTTGGGAAAATCAGGAAACATTCCAGAAGTTATATTTTCAAAAATTTCCAGTAAGAATTAAAAAATGAATTATATAAACTTTTGGTTCTCCTGCAGAACTTAATGATAGTAGATTTAAACTGGATAACATACAAAATTATCATACATTATTTTAATGAGAGATCTTCGATATATGTGTTACAGAATTAAAAACATTTCAAGGTAAAACTTCCTTCACACATACATTAAGCTTTTGGGCACACCGTTTGGTTTTTTTTTTTTGTTTTTTTTTTTTTTTTTTTTTTTTTTTTTTTAAGATCTGAAACAGTAGAAGTAAACACCAAGCTTCTGAACATAATATTTGGTTTATTTCATTTGATCTAATAAAAGATAGAAGCCTCACAACCTTAGACTAGCATAGCTTCAAATATGCTATTGCTGATGACACGCAGGCGTTCTAACTTAGTCCAAAATATACACTTGCCCACTGTGCATGCAAATACTTTGCAGGCTCCTTACTGAATTAGTTACGCTTACGCGTCAGATGAACTGCCCAAGGACTGGCTTCCTCCTTTCCTTACAGAAATACGTAGATTGATCCTATGTGAACGTCCAAAATGGAAGGTTTGATTCAATAAAAGTAAATGAATGAATTGATCAGACAAATTATTTTTTATGTGCACTTGCATCACAATGGTAATGGTGTATTTTTGGATTCAGCAAACAGAAATATCTTTAGGGGCGATTTGACAACTGTCATTGTGTTGTAACAATTCCATTCTCCCTGTGTAGATTCAGGCAATGTCGTTCTCCAAGCTGTCAGAGGTCAAAGAAAGCAGATGGGAAAAAATCCAGGTTTTTGTATTGTTTCTGTTCTGTCTTAACAAAGACTACAAAACCTTTTCTGGAAAGGGATCTGCATGGTACATTATGACATAAGAATGATGAAAAATATTAGAGAATTAAATCTCTCAGGCACCGAAAACGTATTGCATTTGAAACAATCAGTTTTGTTTGTTGATTTCACAGGAAATGGATGGATAGTCCTAGTACTATTTCTGAGTTTATTTTTTGTTGTGTTGTGTTTAGGGATATTATGATACTATGGATGCAGGTTATATGGATGAAGACGGCTACCTATATGTCCTGTCTCGAGCTGATGATGTGATCAATGTTGCTGGACACAGAATTTCAGCAGGCGCAATTGAAGAGGTGAGCATTGCCTGATAGGAGAACAGACGAGTGAAAGATGAATAAAGAAAGCCGAGACTGAAAATCTCACAAAATCTCTCATTTTCTTTCTGCTTTTTTTTATTGCATTTGCATTGGGACTTTTAACTAACACATTAATTGTTTCAGGTCCTTCCTATTATTGTGCTTCACAGGACCATAATAAACTTAGTCAACAATAAGCGGTTTGTACCATGAGATTGATAAAACAGTCATGATTTGACATTTAAAGGTGGAGTTAAGGGGTGCTATGGTATCACGAGAAGCATTCCTGTAAGCATTGATAACATACTTATTTGGGAATATAGTAAGGTAATGTGGGGTCAGTATGCCAAGCAGTTTCACCAGCTTCTGTAGTTTCTTAAGAGTAGAAACTTTTATTCCTAAAATACAGTTTTTAGTTCACATAGACTCACATTCAGTGCTTTTTCTTGAAGAGTTTCCTCTACAGTTTCTTGAGAACTGTTTTGTCTCTTCCTGTATGAGCAGTGCTAAATGAACAACGGAAATTTCTGTAAAAAAGTCCTGCTGTTAAATTGAAAGTCATTAATGGTAATACCCATGCAACTCAAAAAGCTGAAAATAGTGCAGTTCATAATAGTATCTGAATTTCATATCATTGTTCACTCACCTCTCTGGAACCGCTGTGATTGATTGCCAGTTACAAATTTCTCTGATGACATATCAATTGCTTATTCAGGGAGTGTAGGAAAAGGTGTGCTGGGCATGTACAAGGGAAAAATGCACTTTTAAGAACTCTGAATTTAACTGTTCACTGAATCTTCACACAAACTAATTCACACAAAGTTCACACAAACTAATCTGTTAGTAATTTTTTGCTTTATAATGTCGATTAGTCTAGTGACTATTTTTTTTTTTAAAGGCTAGAAAACTTAGAATAGAAGAAATTCAGATAAACATAGTCAATCCTTCGAGAATCGATCAGCCAGTTGCTGCCCTGATGTGGGTCTACGAAGCCATAAAGGTGGCTCTCAGTCTGCTTAAACTTCTTTCCTTTTGAAGTCAGTTTTTTGTGTTGCTTTATTAAAGTGCAGCAGGGAGTCTCGTCCCCAACCCTTACTGCTCTACTGCTCAAGGGCTGAGCTGGGCATTGTTTCTTTGCTTCAGGCTGAATCTGAAGCTAGTTTAACAAATGATGAATTGAATCACCTCGTCAGCTGTATTACCTTTGTATCCGTCCGCCCTGGCTCAGTGTCTCTGTTTTTCTCCCTGCTAGTTAGGTCTTTCCCCTAGAAACAAAAAATGTTTTGTCACTACAAAATTCTAGAAGCTTTTCTATTCACCTTTTGAACAAAGCTAAAAACCAAGAGTGTTGTTAATGCATGCACAGCAAATTGCTAGTTAAATGGGAAAGCGTTAACAAGACCACAATTAGCTCTTCAGAAAGATCAGTAAATACAGAATTAGAGGTTCATTGAATCGCCATCTAATTAAGTGACAGTCACCTTGTTGAGCAAGTATATTATCTCTATTTACATTACAGCTGCATTACAAGCTTAACAAGTTTTTCCTTAGTGCTTTGACTAAGAATTTCAGCTTCGTTATGTTTGAAACAATTAGTTTCTGTGTCTAAGATATCTATTAGTATCATTGGCGCTCCATCTTCATTGCAGTGCAGTAGGTGTTACTGTTTACCTTGCCAATCGGGGAATGTTAGCCACTTTGGTAACCTCAGCTTGCGTTGATCCATCCATCTCTTTTGTGTGTACATCCATGGTGTCCCTGCTTGCCTTAACTCTTTCTGAAAAAGCCCAAATCAAATCTTCTCTATCTAAGGAAACAGACTTGAAATTGAGGAATTTACCATGAGAAATTCCCTTCCTGGTGGTGATTTGCTGGTGATTTTGCTGGTTTATGCTGATGCATCAGACATCCATCCTTGTGCCCAGTGATCATTCCAAGAATGCCATTTCACTTTCTTTAAATTTTTTCGTACTTTTAAACCATTTTAAAATGTCTAGTGCTGATTTTGTTATTCTTTTTATCTGTTTTACAAAGTTCAATAATTTTTAAATTGGTATTTACACTTTCAATCATTTGACATTAGCTGTCCCAAAGTCAAAGGCATGTTGATAGGATTTTGCATAAATTAGTGAAGAACAATATTACAGTGACTGCAGTATTCCAGCTTAACATAAGACTTTTATGAACAAGTGACAGACTGAATGACACAAACAAGCTATTACAACACAAGCTGGCAACACTTAAATCTCCACTGTAGGGGTCCTGTTGATGCCTGATAGGTAATTATGGTATTGATGGTAATATCAGTTTACTGCAGACCTTTTTCCTATGTTTTTGTGGAAAGCACAGTTCCTCTGGTATACCTTACTAATCTGCTTTTCCATAATTCATTGCATTTTCTTCTTTTTCTTTTCTTTTCCTTTTTTTTTTTCTTTTGTGGCAATCAAGTTTCTGTGGTCAGGTCAAGAAGTCAGAGCAGGAAAGAATGGGTATTTATAGCAGAAGTGGAATGCATTATTGAGGCTCTGGGCTAGAAGTGACAGATGCTCATAGGTGTGTGTGATGCATTGAAATACCATGGAGATTTGGAGTTCCATAAGATTCATTCCTGTATGATTTGTCATTTTGGATACAGTGACTTCTAGACAATGTAGACTGCATCTGAATGCAAATGCACTTGTGTATATTTAGCTTCAGCATTTTTGCAGCAGGCTCTTCTGCCCTTCTAGTTCTGGGATGAGCCCACCCAGAACGAATTCCAGGCTGTTGCACTTGCTGTTCTAGATACAGCTTGTGCACATCCCATTTCATTACTGTGAAAAACCTACAGTTTCAAAAGGTGTGCATAAATGGTTCATGCTTTTGTACTTCGATAGCGCATGCTTCTATTATTAAGCTAAGTATTACCCATTTGCTTTTCCATAGCATGGGACATTTCTGGGATCGTAGTTTGTGAAGTGAGTATAACTTCCATCAAACAAAGTATGCAAGAAACGCTTTGTGTGGATTTATTTTGCTAAAAACTACTTGGTGTGTGTCGTAGTGACCGTGGCACAGAGAGCCAGTTTCTTCTTCCTGGTTTGACTACAAATCTTAATGATGGTGAAATCTGCATTTAGGGTGGGTTATGTGAGACCCTTTGAATTGTTCCTTCCACCATCGGTTTCACAACCAGGTCACACAAGAGCCTCCCTTTTGTTAACTGGAATAGCAGAGATTCAGCTTTTCCTTCCTTCAGGGTCTTTTCCCTGTCTTCTCTGTACCTTTCCTGTCGTCTTCCTCATGCTTATGCCACTGTGTGAGTAGCCAATGCAAATGCGGTGTTCCTACTTAAAAAAAAAAAAAAAAAAAAAAAAAAGCCTTTATTCTTAAAACTTCTTTTAGTTAGTCTTCCTTTCACTCATCCCACTGCCTTTGATTTTGACAACACAGTGTGTGAAGATCTGTTATTGGCACACGTATAGTTCTTGTATGCACAAATAATTTAATATACACGGTCACATTATGTGACCGCTGTGTGGCCTTTGTGTGCACAGCCATGTTAGGTCCTCTTTGTGGTTGAGTACAGAGGACGTGTTGAAAGCACTGTTGACAGCAAGATGCCCCAAGGGACACGGACAACTACATGAAAAGAGCCAGTTGCTTTGGAAGAGGATTCACAACTGCTGATATCTTAAGTCCAACTTTGTCCCAGACTTAGTGACACACTTCTGAGTATGTACGAGACATCTTGGTGTCTTTTTTCCAGGAAGTGAGAACCTCAGCTGGCTAATTGGAAAGAAAAGAGAATCTCTCACTTCTTTTCCTAGAAGAGAGATACTAGCGCTACCGTCCATCACCTGTATAATCGTGTAAACGTGTAGTAGGAAGGAGGGGACTCTAGTTTAATTCTGGGTTTTGTCTACGGCGGCTGAAACCTAATGTTTCCAAGAGAGTGAGCTGAACTAGGCTGGCTGCAAGCTGAGGTTGGGCCTGTATTTGGCTTTGGTTGGAACTATGCCTTTGTGCAGCAAAGAATGAAAAAGACAGAAGGAGCCAGAGAGAATAAACCAACGTGACTGTAGTGCTGTAGTAGGGGTGCTTCTGTGGTGTTGGACCTTACTCCATGCACGTAACTCCGTTTTATTTGTAATGTTAGACTAACGTTATTTGTTCCAGCGAAGATCTTACTAGCAAAACCAAAGGTGTGATACTGTCCCAAAGCTGTAAGCAAATCACCTTTGCTTTGTTCTATATTTGTATATTGTGCTGCCATAGTTTTTATTTCTTTATGTATTTATTTATTTATGTTTGAAAACTACATGTAAGTGTGTATGAAAATACACACATGTGCATCTGCAACATGTGTACTTGGAATCTCAAGGTGTACTGAGTAAATACTATCTGCTGCCAAAATGTAAGAAATAAGTCTATTTCTTATATCTATGCCTATGGATTTTTTTCATTGAAATGTTCAGTTATTATTAGTTCAGTTCAGTTTTATTTTCTCTCTCTCAGTGTGTTCTCTTCCATCCCGCTGTGGCAGACTGTGCCGTTGTGGGCCAGGAGGATTCTTTGAAAGGACACGTTCCGTTTGCACTGTGCGTACTGAGAGAAGGTGAGAGCTCGCTGCTACTGATGTTCTTAAGACTTGCAAAAGTCCCAGAAGGGCTAAAGGATATGAAATTCTTCACTAGGCATAAAGACAGAAGAGGAGAAGATTTTGGAAGAGATTGTTGAGCGAGTTAGAACTAACATTGGTCCAGTAGCAGCTTTCCAGAAGGGGGTGTTTGTGAAACAGCTACCAAAAACACGCTCTGGCAAGATACCACGTTCAGCTCTTTCTGCGCTTGTCAGTGGAAAGCCATATAAGGTAAGCTGGAGATGTACACTTTAATGAATTAGGCACATGTGCGCATCCAAAGACGCAGCATCATGGTTTCGATTCTCTAAACCATTCTGCAACTGGCCCATGACTTCAGGTAGTACATTGTATTTTATTTCCACTATAGCTTACCCAAAAGATTTTCATGTTCCAGAGCTTTCCAGATATTTTTTTCTTGATTGCTTTTGAAGGCTTGATTTAGAAGATTCTCTGAATAAAATTCTGTTTTACTGTTGGAGGACAGCACTCTACTATCACATGCTTCTATGTATTCTTCCTTTTCAGATAACACCGACCATTGAAGATGCTAGCGTGTTTAAACACATTGAAGAAGTGCTAAAGAAAAAGTAAATGGGATAATATGTTGGTAACAAACGTGTCAGTTACTGAACTATACAAAGACACTTTGTTAGGAAATACCACATTTTAAAAACTAGTAATGATTTGGGACTAAATTTTTTTACTAGAAATGTTACTGTGTTCTTTACTGTATTGTCACAACCAATGAAGCATAATAAAGTCTCTGCATGTTGTCATTATATGCTGGATGTTAAGGTTGCTAAGAATTGCAAGTAGAATTCATACATTTCTGTAGCCTTAAAGGGAAGGAGCCAGTGGATTATCTATCTCATATGATGTCATTTAACCTTACATTTCAATCCATTATCGTATAACGTGACCACTAATTTGAATTTGGCTAAAAGAGTTTACACAAGGTAAGTAATGAACTGAAGACGGCCATAAAAAGGGATTGTAATATGAGCATTATTGCAGATGTAATTGTCCTCACTGGTAAATTATAAGTCTTTGTCTTTTAAATTTTTATAAATTTTAAAATTTGTTTTCTTGATTCCAGTGATTATTTTTTTTCTAAATCTTTCTGCTATAAATTAGATTCCTAGACTTTATTTACTCAATAATTTCTCAAGTGTCTTTTTTGTAGAATGAAGATAATTTCTGGCTTTCAAATCTGAAAATCTTGATTTCTCCATAGTAATATTGATTATAACCTATGTATTTTAAATAAAGGCAGGCATTTACCCTCTGCATTTTCTGATAATTTTGTTGTTGTGGTTTGTATCACTTATGATAAGGATAACCAGAATGTGCTTTTGCTGACAAAATTAGACATTTCAGGCTCACTGAGATATGTATAACCAAGAATTTTAGCAAACACAGATACTAGGCAGCCCATTCTTGACTTTAAAGGCCATTTCAAAATACTTACAGCGTTCTCAGCAAACCAGGAGATGGAGGATACACTACTTTACATGCGTTACTTTTCAAGCTGCATGTTTTTAATTGAACAATAAATGTAAAAATCCTTTTTAAAATATACGTTCGCAGAAAAGTTTAAAAGCAGAGAAGTTACTCAAATTCAGCAATGCTTTCCAGAGGAAGAAACAGTAAGCAATACACAAATTCAGATGATGCTGGTATGAAAGAGAGGTTCCATACTTAGTCTAAGCTAAAGTAGAACTTAAGCCTAGCTGTATTTTCCTATGGCAGTGCATCCTCAAAAGAGTCCAGAAATACTGCCATCTCCTATTGGGTAGAGGTAAGGATGATAGGCCTCTTAAGTGATAAAATAAACCAGCAGATTGATGTAGGAGCTAAAAGTGATGGATAGGTGCTAATTCACGTGAGCCATACCCCGATGTTGCCTTGTGTAGAGTCATTGAGCTCTACCAGTTACTTAGGAAATAAATAAAATGTCCATGTGTTTTTCCAGCAGGGACTGCATGCAGCTGAGCCAACTGTGTCGAACCATGTCATACAGTCATATAATAAAACAGCCTAGTGTGAGTCTGTGCTGTACTTGTTTTTTGGCAAATAATTGCATAAGGTATTCACCTTTATGCGATAAGGTAGCCACCATTATGTATTAAGGTAGATATTTGATTTAGTTGAAAATCACAATCTGAACAGGGAGTAAAAGCATTTAAAGACTGCGTAAAGGCTAATGATCCTTTACGGTAGATAAGCTAACTATACAGGTTAGTGATTTATGTGTGGGAGTGATTTTGCTGCTCAGAGATGTCCTGATAACTTTCTTGAAGTATTTCTTATATAAGTTGCAGTTAGTTGACAATGCTATTTTCTTCCAGATGGATTATTCCAGTCCCAAGGCTTTGCTACTGGAGGTACCAAAGGTACCTGGTAGTGGTAAAGGTACTGGTAAAGGAGGCCCATGCCAAATCATGGAATGCCTTGCAGAGACTGCTGAGGATTTTTCAGTTTCACAGTGCTACAACTTAGCAACCTGTGCTGAGCAGCTACCCAGCAAGAGAGAGGTCTTGGGAGTTGTCACTGATGGTTCTTGGTTTTTTTTAAATCAGGGAGAAACAACAATGGTCTTATCACAGAGAAACTGTGGCACATTCACAAGGTGCGTGCCCATTACTTTTGCACGATGAAAGCTGAGATGTTGTGTATGTTTGCTGTAGTTATCCCAGCTGCAACCATCATGTTGTTATTGCAGACGCAGGGGAGGGGAACTAATTAGTGAGAGCACAAGCTCTCTAGTAAAGATACTGCAATACGATATAGAAGAGAATTAATTTCCTAGATCTTGTACTGTTTTCCCAATGACATCTTATGTTCCTACACCAGTTTCTCCATTTGTAAGGAAAGGCTATCTGTCTACTTTGGGGTTTTTTTTTTTTTTAAGGAAGAGAGAATTAATATCACTTTATTTTTTTTTAACCTAGCATTAATAATGGATATTTAGGCACTTATGTTTCTAAGGGGCTGTTTGCTTATAGTAATATCAACAAGAAACAATTATCTGTCCTCTGAACCGTTTGTGAAGAGCATGAATAGTTAGCATTCTTGAAGTGACTGCACGATAAAAATGTTTGTAGTAACTTTTGCTTTCTGAGGAAGTCTGAGGTTTTTGTTTGGTTGGTTGGTTTAAATCTTTTTTTTTTTTTTTTTTCTGTTTTGGTGAGAATCATTTAAGATAAAGGCTGGGATAAAGCAAAGGGAGCAGAGTGGTCAGGGTTACTCACTCTGCTACTGCCCTGGTACTGTGGAGGATTCCAGAAATGCCAAAAGTCTCATTCATCAGCATGCAGAAAACCCAGACAGAAAGCCACCTTATTGCAGCAGTAGAGTATGGAAAAGCTGTTGCTTCACAGGCATTGCTTTTGTTTTCCAGAGGAGCCTTTTGCTGAGGAACTGTGATTGCAGAATGCTTTGTCTACTGCTTTAGCTTTGTGGGGAGCTGGAGAAAGGGAGAAGGAGTAGCCATTCCCGTGCACAGCCCTGGTGCTGCCCAAGAGCCTGGTTTACACCATCAAGGAAGAACAAGCCCATTTAACAAGTGGTAGGAGAGCACTGATTTTCTTAATTTTGTTCTTAGAGAGAAGAAGCATGTGGGTGGATTTGAATGGCCAGGGAGTTATTGAAACTTGGCTGGAAGAGGTTGATGTAATAATTATTCCCAGTGTGCTGAAAGGGTCGGAGCCAACTAGATGACATTTAGCATAGCCACAGTTTCTAGCTGTTGACAGTAGAGCTTCAGCTCATATAGAGGACACAGGGATGTACTAGGAGATTTTATATGTTCGCCTTAGATTAAAACTGAAGTCACAATAATACTCTTTAAAATATATATATTTTTAATTCTTCTGGTCTGCTTTCTTCCACTATGGAAATAAATAATTTGGGGGTGCTGTACTCCTAGGGCAGGATACCTGCAGTTTTGGTTGCAAGATCTTTCTCATTCTTTTCCCCAACACACCGCATTCCCCTCCGCCCCCCTGAATTTGAGCGTGGGCTGTCCCAATGTCGGCTGCAAAAGACATTCTTTAAAAGGGGAGCTGGCATTGACGAGGGGTAGTGTATTCAAGTGATACTGCAACCACTGAAAATGGTGTTTGCACTGCTTTACTTCCTGACATTCTGGACTAAAATAATCCCAAAGGAGGCTGAGGGAGGAGAAGAGAGAATATCAGCAACGATGTCTGTTTAAGCCTGCGGAACTGCGCGTCAAAGAGCCGTGTCTTGATGCAGTTGTGTGCGAGCTCCAGCCATGGCGCACCCATCAGCAAGTTCAGTGCTCCCTCTCGTGGCAGGTTCTGACCAGTGAATCCATTGTAACTCGGACCTCTTAGTAGCAAAACGTGCATACGCTTAGCTATGAGAACTATTTGGCATACAAACTATTTTAATGCTACTATGTACCAAGCTTAATAGACTTATAAACACAAATAGCACTGAATTCTTTTTTATTGACATTGGGGGAGAAAAATCTTTCACCATCTGATTGACTTGAAGTTTGCCAAATGAAAATAGACAAAACAAATGTTTATGTACGTGCAAACATTGCAGATCAAACTGCTAAAAGAAATAACTAAAAGACAGGTCTTGAGCTAAGATCAAGCAGCAGAAAAATAGCAAATAGGTAAATGACTATTAAGTAGGTCTTACTTTGAAACTTCCCATTTAAACGAAGAATAAACAACAATAACACCACCAAATAAAGCCACAGCAGGTAATAGTTGCTCTTCTAAACTTTTATACACTATATATTAATCACTCTGTCTTTCAGTTATTTCCTCTGATAAAACTGACTTCTGTGAAGTCTCAGCAAGGCCATCTTGGCTAAAAGCATAACGTTAGACAGGAGCCTGTCTAATGCCCTGTTATAATGAAGAAATGGTGGGGTTTGGCTTCTCTTTTCCTTCTTTTTCTTTGTTGAATATATCTGGAAACAAGAATCTGATTCTATGCAAATATTAGGTTTAATTTTCCAATGCTGGCTGGTGTCTGAAGATCCTGGAACGAAAAGGTGGCTCTTGGTAAAGCAAGTTTCTTCTTGGTCCGCAGGTAACATAGAAGAAAGTTTTTGGTTTTTTGTATAAATCATGTTTTATTAAATAGCTTTTTTTTTTTTTTTTGTAAACAGTTCTTCTGGGTTTATTTGTTTGTTTTTAAGAGGTGAGCCATCATGGTGCTTCTCTACAGATATCACACATTTCCATTTTGTCTTTAGAAGTCCATTTGGGCTCCAGTTCCAGGTTATGGCATTCTATTATACATCATCAGAGGCAGGTGTTCAGCTTTAAATATTGACAGATTTTTCTCAGTAGGAACATGTTGAAGCTTCTAACTCTGCTAAACATATTCATTTGACTGTTACAATCCAAAAACCGTAAAAATGGTGGAATGGAAAGATACAAACAGTATTATTGACACTGTATTGTCAAATGTTTGCACTGAGACCCCATGTACCATAGATTTTATTTTTAAAAAATCATATTTATATCCATTTACATAAGACTTACACATTTTAAAAGAAATACATACACAGTAAATACGTAAATGTCTAGTATTTTACAATAAAACAGAAGGAACAATGTAAAAATGAGTGGCTTCATTTGATAAAAGCTTTGGATGTGCACTACTGCCAAATTTCTGATGACAGAGATGCTGAGAGGAAAGGGGGAGGTTGTTTTGTTTTTCTTTTTTTTTTTTTCATGGTAATTCAGGTATTTTTTTATTCTTGTTTTAAACTAACCAATACATGAAAGGAACATCATATCTGTTTGTCTGATAAACCTTATGTGTTCTCTTCCCTATTACCCTGTTCTTGCAGAGAGTTTTAATGCTCTTTTTCCTAAGTAGTGGTAGTGCACTTCAGGTAAAGTAGAAGAAAGAGATGACATCTAAGGGAAAAAATAAACAAATATTAATTAGTGAGATTCTTTGATTCTAATCTGGTCTAGAATGCAATGACACCAGAAAATATTATAGCAATAAGTAAGCTGTTGCACGTTTTACTAAAACACGGGGTTTGAGTATTTGAAGGACACATGCATTTATAATAAATCTATTAGTAATGCATTTTAATCTTTTACTAATGTATACTGATTTTTGTCCTAGATCAAAACAGACTCCTGCTTATGTTCATTTTACTTTTTTTTCTTGCTGTTTTGATTCAGCAGCGGGGTTAGTTTCCTGCATCTGGAGACCTTCGCCTGTTTGGCACAAGGCTGAACACACATTTTAAGTGTATAAACTTTGTTGCTGTACTCCATGATTCCCCTGGTTCACTGCAGCTCAACAGCATTTACCATTTTCACCCTGACGATTTCTTTGCTACCAACCAGCTGTTTCCAGATTATCACTCACATCTTTTTGGAACTCTTTTTCTCCATCTGTCTTTACAAATCCTCTTTGGAACCCTTCATTGATAAAGTACATTGATTTTGCCAAATTCCCTTTGACATTTCATTAGAATAAAAGTGAAACTAGTATATTCTGTTGCCCCAGCCTGTGGCAATGAAACTGTCCTGGCTGAGCCTTCGGACACGGTGGTGACAAATATTTCAAAAGAGAAGAGTGCCGGGAAAGCTTAGACAGTGCGACTGCCAAATCCACTGGCTGTGCAACGCCACTGCAGACGCGCAGCTGGGCAGCATACGACCACCACAGCAGAAAGCTTGACCCGTCTCGTGCTATAGGGTAAACTTTGCAAGATTAAATAGCCAGACAAGAGCAGTCTTAAATGCTCTTGTATTTCTAATCTTGAGAGTGCACTCGAACTGAGCGGTGCAGAATATGCCCATGTAACTGTTCTGAGGGTGTCAGTTCGTGGTTTCTGGCAGCTTGCCATGGTGGTTTCAACAGATGTTTTGAAAAAATACCTGAAATGCAACTTGAGAGCTTATGAATTAGACCCAGCTGTTGTGAAGAAACACCCTAAGACCCTGTAAGGTTTTACCTAATTGGTATTGTTGGCAGAAACTATTTTGAAATACAAGGCTTTGACATTCTCTGTAGGAAAGGTGAGTAGCAGAATGCAAGAATCTGTAGCCTGCTGTGATCACAGGCCATATCATTTGTTCCACGTGCAACCCGTTTGCAGCTCACTTTTCAGTCTGCTCTTCATATGCAGTATGAAGTGCTTTAGTATATATACCTTTAGTCTTAAAAAATTCTCTCGTATGGTTGTTGTATGATGGCTCATCCAGCTATCCATCCCCTCTGCTTCTTGGCTAGAGTCAGTCCCTGATTCTACATGTGCTGATAGTTTAGTCACCAGAGTAACAGCTACTGATCTATCCTAGGCAAGGTGTTACAAGCCTGGGTCTCGGGCTGACCTGGATCTGGAAAATTTCAGGAGGCATGTTGTGATGAAGAATCTTCCCTTTTGTCCAAGTATCAGTCAGTTCTTTCCATGAAGCAACTGTTACTCAGGAACTGTGATCACAAAATTCTGAAAACTCTTCTGCACTCCTTCAGCCAACTTCACATCCCCCATATGAGCAGTTTTTGTTTAGGCATTCATCCTTGAGATTCGAGTAATTTTTTTAAGTTTTCAAGTTTGGTATAATAATGAAGGAAATCTTTTCCCTGCATATTTGTTTATATAATCCAAAATTATTTTAACTTGCTCTGTGGTTTCTAAGCTGCATGATATTTTGAAATTACTTATGAGCAGCGCATGTGCTAAAGTTCTAGTTCACACCATCTTGTTGCTTCTCTAAAAGGAGTATATAATAAGTGAAAAGAAATAGCAGTGTAAGTCATCCTCAATATATTAGCCTTTACAATTTAGATATAAATTTGATATTCTTGTGGAACTTTCAGGCATTTAAGATCAGAATGTAATTGGCAGAATAGTGGACAAGCAGCAAGTACTGATGTGATATGTATCACTGATACTTGAAACACTACTAATACTCCTATAGAAATTGAAGTTAACTTGCATAGCTTATGTATTTTGAGCAAAAAGACATTTATACGAAATCCCGTACACATATAGTGCGAGCAAAGTTTGCTACTTTACTTCTGTTTGTGGATTGCTACTTTTTAGACAATTTTTGAATATAGTGGGAATAAACAGTTCGGATAATCTTAAGTTAATTTTTGTTAACATACCAATTTTCAATTTCTGCCCTTGTTGCACTGTTCAGACCTACTGGAAAATATCACCTCGTGCCTGGCCCATTACTGAGACCTAACAGATAGCTTGGTGTTCAAACTTAATTTCTTGGTCATACTTTATTGCTATCAACATTGCAATTCTGAAGCATATAGAAGAAAAGATACGCATCTCTGCTATCAGTTTCTACCCCCACTGAACCCAGTGAGAGTACTGTTGTTGACTGTACTGATGGAACACCAAGCTCTAATCTATACATACGTACGCATAAAAAGATTTATATAGTTTACGTGCTTCATCTTTGTAGGGTCTGCTTTGTAGGGCCAGCTGCTAAACTTACCTATGTTAGACAAAAAAATGAAAATCTCCTGTGCTTATTTTTCAGTGGTGGCATGAAAAGTTCCCTTTTCAACTCGATTAAGATTTTATACTCTTGCAGTCTCCTGAAGATCTCTGAAGTAAGGCTTTTGTCATCAGCAGGATCCTGAGCAGTCTATGTTTTCCACTGGTAATATTTGCTGTTCTTAAGCATTTTATTGAACATGCCCAGAATTAGTAAAATCTCAATGGCCCCAAGCCTCTCCCAGCCTTGGGAATCTAAAAAAAGGACATTTTGTAGATCCTGGCATGTCTTGCTTACAGTGTGTAACAGCTATCCAAGCATCTTTAATGCCTGGTGAGGTTTTGGTGCTATCCAGATATTCTTTTCCAGCTCCCCTATTATCCCCTGAGTAACTAAATGGAAAAGAAAACTGTTCCATTGAGAAAATATTAGCATGAAATGGTGCCATATTGATGAAAGCGCTCATCACATTAGTATTTTTTGCAAAACTTGTGATGTAGCAGAAAACACTGTGTTTCCCCAGAACTCTGGAAGAGTGAATCTGTGCGATCCATAGCCATATTTAAGAGATAAGTGGTGAGAAATGCAACATGAATTCCAGTACTAGATTTGATCCAAAAGTTGCATTCAGCTCAGAATATCCTTTCTTTGCCACTGATCAATTCTGAATGATTTGAGAAGTGCAGGAATGTCTGTCATAGATGACTTTGGAAGATATTCTGTATAGGGGAAGTTTTGTTCTAGCTTTATTCGGCTAAATGGAGGCATATCTCTCCTTTAAAAAAAAAAAAGTCAGTTTCTTCTGCTTTACTAGTTTGTGGGGGTTTTTTTCTCTTTCCCTAGCTTCTGGTAGAACTACTTCAAGTTCTCATAAAGTAAATTCACTCCCTGTGCCTACTGCTGTCTCCTCAATTCTAGCTTTGAGAGCGTACAAAATACGTTTTGGTTGGTGAGCTATCATCTGAACAGAGTTGTCTGAAAAATTTTGTCTTATCTGCTGAAGTTGTTTCAGCAGAAAGAATCTGCTCTTTGGGAAAAGAATAGCATAGCGTCTCCTGGACTGAGCTTGGGGCTGTTGTCATGATCAAATGACCACCCTAGTGAGTCTGAGTTAGGTCCTCTGCTCCATGCTGGCCCTTGCTTGAATAATGCCAAGGAATACTGGGTTTAGCGTATAAAGAGCTTTCACGATGGCCCCTTATGAATACTCACAACAATTCAGTGCTGGCTTCTTTGCTAGGCCTTGTCAGCATGAGTATGTGCGAACTGTTGAGCTGTCTAACCTCTGCAGTCGTGATGAAGCAACTGCAAATGGCAAAAAAAAAAAAAAAAAAAAAAAAAAAAAAAAGAAACAAACCAGAACCTCTTTAGAATCATGAAGGAAATAAATCAGTCTGTTTCCCACTGGAAGGGTGACTATTAAATTGCTCTGTGGCTTTCTATGACATGATCTGGGCATGGTCTAGTTCAGAACTCAGAGTTTCTTCATGTCTGGTGTACTATTGAAATCTGTCTAAAGTGAATACAGTTTAAAATTCCATTTTGTCTTTATTTTGTTGGAAGTCCTAATACTGTACCTATCTTTCTGTTTAAGAACTATAGTGTTCTTAGCACTGGGAGATAGGAAGCCAGATCCTGGATGAAGATGTAGGTCTTCAAAGCTACCTAACTTTAAGCCTACCGCCTTCAGTACCCAGCTCAATAATAAACTGTTTGGAGGGGCTCAAGTAAATCACTAAATCTCCCTTGTGTCTTAGTTCCCCATATCTTCTACATCATAGCATGGCTAGAAGATGAAATCCATGAATGTTTGTAAGGTTCTTAGCTGGTAGAGTAATGTGGGCCATGGAAATGCCTAGGGAGCTAGTACCTTTATTTGTACATGGAATTTGCCTTGGAATGGATTCTTGTCTTACAACTTCACCATTGCCAAAAAGTGCAGGATTAAAAGCAAAGCGTGCACATGAGCAGTGGAGTCAATGGAATTAAGTGATGCAATCAGTAAATTATTCCATCTGTAACTGCAACTATAAAGTATATTTTTAAAGGTGAGAAACTTTAATGGAATTTAGATAGCTTTAATGGAATTTAGACGGCAATGTTGTCATACCGAGTTCATTCAAGAGTTACAGAATGTAATCACTACAAGCAGCGTATTAAATTACTTTGAGACAAGTCTATTCATAGACCTAAATTCTCTCATGAGGAAATAAACAGCAGTATTTGAAATGGGCCAATGTGTGTACTGGTACTTCTCAGAACTTCAGGCAGGTATACGTGGCTTTATCATCCACATACCTGAAACAATAGCTGCAATGGGATTTGTCCCTTCTCCCTGCCCTCTTACAATGATTTTAAAATTTTACTTATTTTTTTAATTATGATCTGCTTATTACTTTTCTAGTCATTGCTGAGTTAGTACATCTTTTGGAAGTTAAAAGATTTCCAGAGAAAATTAAGACTGGTATACAGTAACTCAATTAGTACCTGAAATTCAGTCTTTGCTAACTACGCTACCTGTCTGATTGTTATTAATTGTTAGCAACTTGAGGTATTTGATGGTCAAGGCTAAGCTACTTAGGTTGAAAGAAAATAAAGGTGACAGCCCTTTCTAAGTTCATTCTCTACCTGCTAAAGAGACTAATGAGCTGAAACATTTTCTTAGAAATGAATAGCATGCCAAGTCAGTGCTTTTCCATTCCCTAATTCAGCTCTCCCAAACTCCACTCATCCTTGTACTAGTTGGGTGAATGCAGCTGTTACGGTGCAAGACAGACATGCACTAAAAGTCAGTTTAACATGCTAGAATAAGCCTCTTGCTTCCCAAGAGTAAGTGCAGAAATGACTGCATACCATCAGTCGCCATCTTCCGCGACTGCCCTGATGTTGTGGTTAATCGGAACCCAGCCGGCAGCGTTTCCGAGGAGCCCGGCATCATGCTGATCCCGTGAACCTCGCGCGGAGGAAACTGTCGTCGCCAGGAGGGGCCACGTCTGAAGTTCTTGTCGTCGCTCTGTCAACACACAGAGTTGTATTGGATAAAGCTAAGGGAAATTTTTTGAGTAATTATGCTGCCGCCTGCTGCCTCTCCCACTGTCAGGCATATTCCGCAATAACTACTCTGCTTTGTTGCGCTGCATCTAGTAACTGCAGTGCATTTGAGACACTCTTGTAAAAGTAAATGCTTTAGAAATAGTAAATGCTAGCGTGGAAAATTCTTCTTAAATCTCTGGTTTGATATAATAATAATATAATATAATAATATATAATTAGTTATAATATAAGGTTTTACTATCAGCTTAAGTAGAACTTTCTTAAAAGTAAGATCCCTTCCAAATACAGTGACAGAAAGTGCAGTGGTTTGTTACTGCATTAGGAGGCTTAGGTTAAGTGCTAATAAAGAATTACACGCTCAGGGGCATGCACACAATTCATAAGCATCTCACATTTTCAGCAACTCCCTAAAAGTCTTATTCCTCCTCATGTGCAGAAGTCCAAGGCTTGAACATTTTTGTGCTGACTCTTACCTTAAGATGAATATTTTCCATAGGTGGATTTGAGATTCTCCATCCTAGATAACTGCCCCAAATCCCACTCTATTACATATTGATTAACTTTGAAGAACCAAAAAAACCCGCTCCATCAAAACCCCACTTTTCTTCTTTCTTCTTTATTTTTAAAGCAAGGGTGTAAGTGTGCTAAACAACAGGTTGCACACACATCCACCCACCCCCCCCCGCCCCGCCACTTGCCCTGGCCAGTGAAACTTCCACCCCTTTCTGCATGTTTCCTCTGCAGAAAAATGTTCATCTCAAGATAAGAGCGCAGTGCCGAATTCAGCATCCAAAATGATGACTATGTAGCCATACTGAGATTACTTTAAAAACCTTGACTTGGCATTTCCTAATTTCTTAAAGCTGTAACTGACTCTTTTTAACAATGTGTGAATAAACATGTCTTCATGCATTCAATTTAAGTTTTATATTTTACTGTGATATTTTATAAATACTGAAAATAAAATTAATTACTTCCTCAAGTCGTCTTTCAGTTCCTAGCGCTAAAAGGTTGTTGTATTCTCTCTCAAGGATCTGCCGTGCCTAGAGATACCAAAGTAAAAAATTAAAATGGTTGAAGATGAAGAAAAAGCAACAATGGGTACAGATTAACCAGAAGTAGCGCGAGCAAACTTGCCTGGGTGTTTTGTGTTGGAATCTGTAATAATAAAGCTAAACTGCTGTAATCAAAGTTTTCATCCAGTGCTATAAGTGAACCGTGTACACCACTTTCTAGAATATTATTTGCATATTCTCGGAGGCCAATAGCTTGTATCCAGCGGATGACTCGATCATTGCTCCATACCAGCACATCTGTAAGGACATAACACCAGTTCAGTCTCCTGATACCCGGTAACTTCCCAACCGTACAGGTGCATGCGTAAAGTTGTGCATGCACTGTGGATGTCATACTGCTTTATTTCTTAAATGAGGAATGACAGCAAACTATTCATATAGCTTTAATATCTCCTAGTCAAAACCCTGTGTGATTTTAGCTACCTTCAAGGTAAATGTTCATTCTAAATAATTTTGCCAAAGGAGAAAGGTGACTCCAGAGGACATCTCCAGAATGTAATGCCTCCCACCTCCTGCAGATACCCTTTTCAATTCTCAAGCAAGATTTTACAGTTTAACAGTGCAAGGGCACAGGAAAAATACCTGTTCCTCAAGGCTTCACTGGAGAGGTTTGTATTAAACACTTTGAGAGCTGGGTCAGCACCTACCATTTTATAACATGCCATAAAGCAAACCATGAGTTCACAATTTAGAGACTAAAACTATTTTTAGTTCAGAAAGCTGGTTAAGCTGTTAAGGTCCATGCCATTTATAAAGCTAAGGCAACAAAACGAGCTTGGAAACCATTTTTGAGGATTTGGCTATTATAAAAAAAGTATCCTACCCTGCCCGTAAGATTAAAAGAAAGTTACTTATACTGATCTTTTTACTTGGGAGTGGGAAATGTAATACTGAGTTGTGTGTTATTAAGCGATGAGGCTTTTTCCTGAACCCTTAGAAGTCCAGCTGACGTGGCTGTTCTGGGAGCAGACATTCTCCATCCTCTGACCATGATCATCCCAGACTTTGGGGTCAGGATCAGCTGAAACACAGCGTGGCAGCCAGGGATCACCGAGACCCAAATCCCGCCTGGGACTGTGTCCAGCTGAACGATACACGACAGGGTGAAGGTGGCTGTGGGTTATTACCCTTGTCCTAGCCACGACCGGAATTGAAGCAACACCAGAATTTGAGACCAATACCCAATTCCCCAAGTCAGTCCCCGGCTATAACTCACTCAGGCTGACTGACACTGATACCTCCACATCCAAGGCAAAGTCTCTCCATTACTGCACACCATCATCTGCCTTGAGCGAATGCACACTTTCACTGTAGCCATTCCTCCTTCTAATTTCCTTTTTTTTTTTTGCCCCAGCTCTTCCAATCAGCATTGTGTTTGAGAAATAACTGCTGCATTTGCTAGAGCTGGAAACGCTTAAAGGAATCAAAGGCTTCACTTCTGATAATGGGAAAAAAACCAACCACCCTAACAGTTATATATAAAAGGGACCTTGCAGTGAGCCTGCAGCTGCCCGAGAGAGCTTCATACAGAAAAATACTTTTAAATCAGCTGTTAAGTCTTAGAAGGCCAGTTCTTTTAGGAAGTACTCTTATATATCAACCAACTGCCTCAGTGGCCACCTCTCCAAGCAACATACTCTATAATACACATTTTGAAGTAAGAAACCAAAGGCTAAGGTTTTCAAAAGCAGGAGCACAGTCTTAGGGTCCTGAGCGCTCTGATTTCCCAGCGTTGCCCCCAGCACGTCCCATTGATCTGCGGGCTCTTTGGCCTTCCGAGACTGAAAGAAGCTAGGACAAAGTCTGCCCAAAATCCAATTTAGCAAAACGTATGTATCAAACCACCATTCGGAATTGCAGCCCCAATTTAGCAAAGTACTTAACTGTGCCTAATTTAAGGAGATGCCTGGTGTTCTGAAGACAGATGGACTTATGTTAGTTTTACTTAAAGCACATGCTTAAATGCTTTGCTAAAATGACATGACAAGGGGTTAATAGTGCCAAACTTCGAAAGAAGAAACATTCCCAGAATTCGTTCCCAGGAACTATCACCTTTTATTTCATGCTGACTCATTTCTCTTCGCTTTTCCAGTTCTTTTCTATCATAATTCAACCTCTTTAAACACATGATTCCATATTGCAAGCTTGTTCTGTTATTTAAAGAGAAACATTTACAAAGTTAATAAAGATAATTTTGAAGATGGGAACATATGTAGGATGCATTTCCTGCATTTCACATGAGGTGTTTCATGGTGCCCGTGTAGCAAATCTTGAGGACAGAGGGGAGAGCAAAGCCATTAAAAAAACTCCACAGACTTCAAAAATGAAATGGACAAAACCAAAATGAGTATGTTTGAATAAATGTTCCAGCATAAGAAACCCAAAACATTAAAAATGATATCCAGAAAAGGTCAACCCTTGCGAGCCATGAAATGTTTTGTCAAACATTTTGTCTCGAAAAAGTGCAAATTGGATAGTACATTAAAAAAAAAAAAATCCACTTCTTGTCACATAAACATCATTCTCCCTAAAGTCTAAATGCCTTTATTTCCATATTTCCAATTTAGCTTCCTGGCTATATCCCTAGATAACGCGAACAACTGTCAATTTGCTTGTACTGTTAACAGCTTTTACGTGCTACACACAATAGCTTTTCATTATTATGAGATCTCAGGGCTCCAAATCTTGGTCTACCATTTTCTGATACTTTGAACCACTCAATAAATTATTACTGTTTCTGTGTTGTCAAGGCTTTATTTATATACTAAAGGTTCCCCGCTTGTTCAGAAATTTATCTGTACCAATATCTTAGTTACGAAAGACATAATTGCGATGCAGTTGCTCTTGCTATAGGAAATCTCTCTCAATTCAGGTTTCCGACACTCACTTTTCAGCAGTCACTTTTCTGTGTGGTTTTCCGCACCAGAACAACAGAAAGTAAGTGTATTTATTCTGTGCAGCACTGAGCACTACTTCAGACACATAAACGTCTTTATAAGTGTAGTCTTTACGCCAACATACCGATGAAAGCTATCCACCATTTTTAAGTGCACACGCAGATCTTTCTTTGTCAGGTGATCTAACATCCTCGCATCTACCAGGCATTCCATAAAATAACTTCGGTACTGAGGTAAACCCAGACTGGGGAGCCATTCGTTACCTATCCATTCGTGGTTCATATCACCATAAGCCAGAGTCTACAGGAAAGAAAAAAATGGAGTGGGAATAAATTCTTGAGTTTATTCAAGGTTGCACCACAGACTGAAGACAGAATACATATATGCGCTGGTATTTTCTAGTGAGACTTCCTCACTCTCACTAGTGAGAGTTCTAGTGAGACTTTAGAAATTCTAAAAGAAAAGCATGCCGGTTTTTCACCGTTTTGACATTTCAGGTGGAAGTCACTCTGAGATATTTGTTACTAATAGCAGTTTTGCCTATTCTGTCTTGTTTTATATCTTTGTAAAATGTAATTTTTTGCAATAAGAAATTGTAGTTTAAATTCTGAGTTTTAAATGCAAGGAAATGTATTATGCAATGAAAATGTGTTTGTTTCATAATCTTACTTGCTTTCAATCGCCCTCCTAGAATATTTATGCTCGGCAGATCCTACATTAAACTTGGTAATACAAATATGGCCCCAGGGAAACAACTGATGTTTGTGTCACTGATTAGTGAGGGGTAGGAGTTCCTAAATAGGATCTAATGACTTACCTGACCTGCCTTCAGCATCAGCCAGAGCAGGTGACCAAATACATTCTATTAATGAGGTCTTTTCAGCCATGAACAGCTTAAATCTAAGTGCCTCATATGCGAAGCTCAATAAATTAATTGTTTAAATAGGAGCAAACCAGATTCCTCCCAAAAGTTAGCATTCAAGCATTAAGCTACTTCACCATTCAGATGAAATTTGAATAGGGTGAAGAACGAAGTACATGAAAAACACACATGCATGTTGAGCTATTTTTATATGGGTTGTGCAATTATTATGCAAAATAGATAGATTGTACATCTCAGTATTGCCAATTATTTTGGTACTACTAAAACTTAACAGAAAAGAGAACTCATAAATGGCAAGATTAACACCTCCTCCATAGGATCGTGCTCATCTTTGAGCATCACTTTCAAGCCTAACTATCCTTTTGTTTTCATTTTGAATGTCTCCTGTCATTACAGACAAAAGGATAACACAGTGCAAGCTGGATATATTTTCTGTGGGGGAAAATATAGTCCCCTCATCTCTCATTTTTGTGAGATTTTGGAGAGAAAAGGAATGCCATAAGTAAACAGAGAAAGAGTATGTAAGTGTGTGCATACATTATAGAGGGAGAAAGAAGCTGAAGAATATAAGTAATTGATAGTCTAACTAAAGTGAAAAATTTTGTTCCTAATTATACAAGACTATTTGTAGACTGATACGCGGGTGCGATTTATACAATTGTCCTAAAAAAAATCTAGTGTAGTTTTAGAAATGTTAGTTCTCAAACTCTTGGCATATTTTCATAGAACCATAGGGTTGGAAGGGACCTCTGGAGATCATCTAGTCCAACCCCCCTGCCAGAGCAGGGTCACCTAGACCAGGATGCACAGGAACGCGTCCAGGCGGGTTTTGAATGTCTGCAGAGATGGAGACTCCACCACCTCTCTGGGCAGCCTGTTCCAGTGCTCTGCCACCCTCAAAGTAAAGAAGTTCCTCCTTATGTTTAGGTGGAACTTCCTATGCTCAAGTTTGTGCCCGTTACCTCTTGATCAGTCGCTGGGCACCAGTATTTATTAGCCAATTCTCAAAAATGAGGAAAATACTTTTTCTAGATTCAGCTGGGAGGGAAAAGATGTCTCTGGAAAGTAGTAATTTCTTTTAAGAAAACTATTTACAGTATATGTACCTTTTTGTGCTTTATGTAGCAAACTTGTCCGGAGAATCTTTTCTTTGCATTAGAACTCTAAAACATTTAAATCATAATTCAATCATTGACATACTGTCACAATACTATACTCCTCTATGCATATCGATACACCGTTAATGACATTATTATTAGCTTTCCGTTGAAAACGATCATGTGAAAGGGTCATACCTGAGCCCAGCTGCCTTCTTCAGACTCCTTCTGTGTTACCAGCAGGAAGCAATTAGTAAAGCAGGTAAAAAGACAACAAAAATGAGTTATAAAAAGATGTGGTTTTCATGTCTCTGTTAATCTTAGTACACATGAAAATATACATGTAAAATGTGCTGATAAAATAACTCCAGTCAGTAGCAATGCACTGGGCTAAACTACCTTTAAAATTGCAAGACCAAACCCATAAAATCTTAGTAGGGCAAATCTCGCTAAGTTTTCAAGATATAAAATCATTATAGCTTGGTGAAACTTTACAGCATTAACTTAAACACTTTTTATGGTTTCACAATCAAAGCACAACCATTTACTTACACAACTGGGCATTCGAGATGCTGTTTTTTGTTTCTAGTTAAATTTTGAACATTCACAATAAAAAGCTGTCTTCTTGTGCATGCGTTGTAAAGGAGCTTTTTACATAAGATTTTTTATGGCAAAATTTTATTTTTCTGGCTGGCCAGTTAAACAGGATCAAATCTACTTCTGGTCAGTTGAGTGTTGTTATATTTTTATTTATCTTTACCAACGATAATAAAATTGAAAATGAGCTCAGTTGTAGAAAAAAAAAATATTATTGATGAGAAACTGCTTCATGAATGTTCATGGGAAAACTTAAAATAGTATAGCAAGGTCAAATTCTAAGAAATAAGTCTTTATTGCATGAAAATTTAGCTTCAGTACCTCCCCCACCATTTATGGATTGGGCTGACTATAAAGTTTCCCAAACTGAAGATAGGTTTTTCAGACATCTCACTGTAGGATTGTATCGTGTTTTATAAGCGCTGTCCTGGAATTGTTACGATGTAATGCTAAAAACAAAGCCTAAATTGACATATGTTCCAAGTAAAAGAAAAAAGTCAGAACTACTGAATAAAATTTATTAATATTTACTTATGTCCCTCCAAAGCAGGGAGACGTTTGACAAAAATGAATAAAAAAATGACACACTCCATGCACCCTAAATCAAAGCGCATGAATACACAAGCATGGACATGAAAGACTTAGCTTTGATGAAAACACTGGGTTGTGTCACGCACCATTCTCAAGCCTTTTCTTATTTCTTTCCATTTATTTCAGCAGATATAAAACTATACTTAGAAGAGGTACTAGGGAGCAAAGGGAAATGTTGCACCTGTAACCACGACAATTTCATTTCACTAAATGAGGTTTCACACTGGCAGTGAAACTATTATGTACTGTAAAACTCCAACACTGATTTTGGGTTCACACAACTTTTGTGATCGCAGTATTGTTTGTAATTTCTTTTGCTAAGAAATGATGTAACGGTTCTTCAAATTCAATTTCGGTACTCCCGTAACTTTCTAATGGCGTGCTTGGGGAGCATCTCTACAGAAGATACGGCATCTGTGTTAAAGTGGATACATCCTAGTTCTCTTTTGAGCACTGAAACCATTTTAAATGGAAGTGGAAAGACTAACCGTTTTAGCTGGAGCAGCGAGATTTTCCATTTCTTCATGGGTGACCCAAACATTGCCTGAGGGCTATGGACAAGGCCCGCAGGGAGGCAGGTGGGATCCACATTAGGTAAGCAGTGGTAAAGAAGAAAGGCAGCACCACTGTAAGTTAACAGCGTATAGCATCACCATCAGCACAACCACGTTCTTGCCTCTACTGAGCTGCAACTAGAGACAACTTTAGACAACTTGGTTTGTGTCTTTCGTTACAGGATTCTGAACAGACGCGACGGAGTATTTCAACTAGAACTGATGGATGGGATCCGGCAGAGCACCGTCACAAAGGAAAGAATGATAATTAAAGCTGAATTTCATACACAAGTGGCAAACACAACCTTTAGCTCACAGCTCTGTCTGGAGGTAAGCCTCAGTTCTCAAAGATTTTCCAGCCTAAATATTCTGCACACATCACATGCTCATATTGTAATTTAAATAATGATTACTTCCCCCACGTTTCTGTAAATCAAAAATGTCAAGAGAATTCACTTGTAAAACTATTTTTCCTCAACCTATTGTTTTCAGGCAGATTAGTACCAGGACAATGAGATGAGGCAGGGAGGGGGTGTGGAAGTCTGCTGTGCACATAAGGTGAGATGTGTCGTGTTTTCCTGCGAGCTGAAGTAAATTAACTCCTTTCCTGAGAGAGAGGGGAAGGCAGAAAGACTTGGGACTCAGAAAAGCACATTCCAGGGCAGGGCAGCTCTGTGCTGCCAGTTACTCAGGAAGAATTAAAAAAACAAGGCAAAGTGATTCCCGATGTCTCTAGCTTGAATGTACTGTTTTCTCATTTTGTGTCAGTGGCCTTATGCTTTGAAATATGCTCTTATGCTCTTAAAATCAAAATGAATTTTGTTTAGTAATTCAACATCATGTTGAGTCTATACTGCTTCACTTAGGTGAAATCCATTACGATTCATAGTATTACCATGGTTATGGCATATATAACTGTTCTGAGGGGAGAAGATAACAGATGGGGAGCTATAATATTTAAAGAACCTTAGCAATGAGAAGATAAAAGGCCAGTCAATAGGAACATTAGAGTCCTGTTGCCCAGTTGCTTATATAGCTCAGTGGATCTGGTACCCCTCAAAGGTATCTCAACTCTAATCCATGAATTCCATCAAGAAAAAAGATAAAACATTACACAATATAATTATTATTATTAAAATTATTATTATTATCTTACTATTAGTAGTCTGAGCTGCATTACTTGCGTAGTAGTCATTGTCCTTCACTTCTATACCATGTTTCCAATCTGATCAAGCCTCTTTTTGCCTCTTTTTTTTTTTTTTTTTTTTTTTTTTTTGTTACAGTCTCTGGTGCCTCTTTCATAGCCATCGCCATCAGCCTCTCAGCATCAAAATCCCCTTTTGTTATCTTGTTTCTGTTTCTCCTCATCATTTTGGCCTGGGTTTCTGCATTTTTCATTAGAAGGTGCTTTTTATATATAGCACATACGTTCTTAATCTCTGCTAATGTACTTTCTTGCTCTTTTTTATATATTCCCCTTCCCTTTCAGACCTCTACCTCAGTGTTTCTTCTTTACTTGCTTTCTTCCTGTTTGCTGCCACTGTCTCTCTCTTCCTCACTGAACGCCCGTGCTCCACTGCTCCCTTCACACCTCCAATCACTCCTTCTCTTAAAAGCATGAAGAACCTAAAGTCGTCTGACTCAGATCAGGTAACATTTGAAAGGATGCAAAAAAAATGGGAACAAGATTCAAAAGGGCTGTGTTCCTACATAATCTCTCCCCACTCCTGCCTTGCCCCCCACCTGCAAGAAGAAAAAAAAAAAAGAAAGAGAGAAAGAAACAAACAGACAAAGAGAAACACAATCTGATTTGGTTGAAATAGATGACTTGAAGGAAGAGAAAGGCAAAAATACAGGCAAAATTACAAATAAGAGGCTCGATACTGATTATTTAGACAACATCAAGGTTAATCAAAAGCATGACTTAAAAAAAAAAAAGAATATCTGCTAAAGGAAAAGTATCAGTGATCTACAATCAAGCAAGTGATAAACAGATCCTTCTAAGTCTCTATAGGACCGTTCCCACCGATTGTGAAGTGTGTGTTACCATAGAGCCACTCTTCTACGGCAAAAGACTTTCTGCAGAGTCCTGCAGGGTGAGGTGGGAAAGAAAAAGTGAGCTGAAGAGGACTCACTGTTCTGGATGTTGGAGGTGCTGATGGGCTTGTCAGTGATACCATCTCCTGGATTGCTAATCGGAGCTTTAAGCGATGAAGAGGATTGCTGATTCCGATTTCTCTTTGAATCTCAGTATCGGACAAAGCAGACATAATAGCTCCGCTCTTCACGTTGGCACGGCAGGCAGCAACGTACCAGGCTGGCATGCCCAGCCAGAGCTGTTGAGAGAAAGGACACGTTCATCCAAAGCATTGCTTCATTTCTCAAACAAAATTAATCAATCTGAATAAGCATGGTAATACACGCAAATGAGTATGTCTATCACAGTCTTTAATAAAACATAATTGTTTTAGAACCTTTGAAATTGCCATGGCTTCATGCGAATTCTTTTTGTTGCTTTTATTGTAACCAGAACTTTAAAGCAAGGGATGCTTTGAATTATTTTTAGAGCTATGTGCCTCCATCACCTGGGCTACTCCTTTCCCAAGACTTTAATGAGCAAGTGGTGGCAGAAGTCAGTGTTACTGCCTATTTGATAGTCTTACCATACACAGAAAACAATCTAAGAGGAACTGATTATTCTTTTCATTTTTGTACTAAAATGGCTTTCTCTCTCTTTGCGTATCAGTCCCCATGGTGTACTCACAGGGCACAATCTTACACTTCTCAGCTTTTATTTTCTTGGTAGAAATAAACCAAGCAGAGTGCAGATAACCAGTCTGTGAGGACTGACAATTTGGGAACAGTCTGGTAGGGTGTCATATCCCAGCTAGAAATACAGGTTAGAAGTCGCAGCAAAATGTAAGCACAACTACATTACCTGTGCATTTAGAAGATGTGTACTTGCCACTTCACACGTTTGCTCTCCTTAGGTTAGTTTTAATAGCTTAGGTCAGCAACAGCCCCTTGCTTCACCACTTTTTTCCTGTAAGAGCTGCTCTCCATTTCTAGCAGTCTTTCCTGGGACCTACCGAGTATGAATTCTTCTAGGTTTTCTCAGCGTTCTCATTTTGTGCTGCCTCATTAATGTGATTGTCGGTGTCTACAGATCTTTACTCCCAAAGGACATAAATCCATAGCAGGGATACATACATGTGGGAAGTTATTGTCACAGTGTGAAATACATTACGCTATAGAGAAAAGCGTGAGAAGGACATAAGCAGTGAATGCCATAATCACTGAGATTTTGGGGATAACACAATGGAAAACAAGGACATACCTCGCTAGGTGCTTAACTGCAGGAGACTGCTAGGCTCTGTGAAGCCTGAGAGAAGATGCTTCTCTCTGGAGAACAGCCCCTCCCTGCCCTCTCTCCTCACCATTTTCCAGATCACTATTGCACGTGGGTTAGTGCTGTGAATTACCTTTTTTAGCACATAACTCTCCCCACTGGGATGAGGAAGCATAATGTATTACAAAAGATTGCTACTGGGCAAAACAGCTAATATTCTAGATTTTGTGACACTGAGTGTCAAAGTGCATAAAGCACCCTTCACTACTTAACCTTCAATGTATCTGAGAGTATCTCTGTATACATAAAATTTATATACACGTTTATACGGCTACCTAATTTTGTTAAGTATAGATCTGTTGCATTTCTCTGTACTGCTGTATAGTATTCCTCCAAATATAAATGATCAAAAAGCACTTTTCAAACATACTGATTAGTTACTAATGGCTTACAGTAGCCTCTTATTCTACTCTACTCTAAAATAGAAACCTGTCCATCAGCAGATAATGCAGTGACAGTATGTGATAGTAGACATTCTATGCTACATTTTCAGATTTTTTTATTAATTCTGGGTAGATGGCAATTATCGACTGTGTTTGAATTTCAGTGGGGCAGAGCATTTGTTACTGTAAGTGAAGTCATCGAGAACTCTATCTCTCTGTGCATCTTGAATATCTCTCTGTGCATCAGAATTAGCTGATTTCATGATTTTAATTTTTTCTCTTAATAATGATTTACTAAAAGAGGACATAATCCCAAAGAAATTATTAAAAATATGCCATCAGTAAATTCACCGTCAAATCTGGAAAGCAGAGGCAAACTGAAAGGATTTTATTTAATTTCTCCCAGCACAGGGAAGTACTGTGTAGTTGTTAATGAGTCTATACCTTATCCGGGATATATTTACTTAAAAGACAGCTGTTAGATCACTTTTATGTCACAGAGAAAACAGATCTGAATGTTAGATTCCAAAAGAGCTGATGGGACGAGCCACTGCGCCCCATCCAATGCTAGTCTGAACCTTACAAATATGATCTAATTCCACCTAACTGTAATGAAATACAAATTTCCGTGAAAGTCAAAAAATTAAAAAAAACCCCAACTATGAAAAGTACATGCAGCTGTACTTAAAGGGACATGAGGAAACTATGCATAGCTTTAAAATGCACTTAATATTCTCATTAAATTTGACATTAATTTTTTTCATACATGCGCTTGAAAAGCAGGAAAGCGTAAATACTGGGAGTTATTCGCCCTGCAGAAATAGATTCAAATGTTTGCTGCTCCTTAGGTAAATTAGTTCTTTAACAAATTCGGTAAATTAGTTCTTTAACAAACAGCTGTCTCTACCAGAAAATGCAGTCAGATAAAAACAGTCTTGAAAAAGAGGGCACAGTAATTGTTCTAGGCAGCGAACCCAGGTATTGAGATTGATATACTGTTCCAGAATTAGTTAAGAAAACCCACAGTTCTTAAAATATATCTCAACTATGTCTGTGCTACATACAAATGACCATCATAAATTCTAAGGCTGAAAAGTTAAGCCCTGAAAAGTTTGGAAATGTCACAATTGCGATCACATACATTTCTTTAGTTTGGGCCTTTGTCTCCTTTAATATTAATTTCATTTTCTAGTCCAAGGGTCACATATTATATTTTCCCCAGGAAAGAATGAAACTCACACAATGACCATCTGCTGATTGAATGCGCTGATGCTCACTGAATAAATTGACTACTTCTGCTCTCATACCTTTTTATCATCAGTATTCAACCTGCATTGAATACTGCAACATGAACTTCCTCATGGGCTTTCCTGTGCTACTCTCATCGTATTTCCCCAGAAGTTCATAGACCTCAGCTTCTCTTTACAGCCCCTCTCTGAGACAGTGGGAAGCATATCCTATTTTGCAGCTAAGAATCAAGGCAAAAAAGATTAAGGCTTAACTTGACAGAAATGTCTTCAAATTTTGGATCACCCTGGAGGACATCAAGGGCAGATTTTCTCAGTATTCAGAAATGTATAGACCTTTGTATGTTCACCTTTCCAGCAAATCAGCTTTGAGTGTAATATTGAGTATTTCTGACACAAATCTGGTTACAGAACTGTCAAAGTCATATGAAAAAGTCAGGTAGTGGCCAAATTAATGAATGTTCCACGTTTTTTTCCACATTTTTTCCTTCTTTTTTTGGAAGGAAGATATCATCTTCCATGACCTATTTTCCAAGGTCATGCGCAAATGCCCAAACTGCCTTTCTGCAGTTTTCGTTTCATCTTTTTCGTTAGGTACCTTTAGTAATTCCAACATGAAGCAGAAATTTTGTAGACATTATCTGCTTTCATTCCTCATCCTTCATTTCTTCCCTGAACATATTCCTGTTGGGGGAATGTGTTTTGTGTGCTTTGGAGGGGGACCTTTTTTTTTAATTGAAGGGAAAAAACTCTAAAAATTCTATCTGATGATCAATGGATGATACCCAAAGTAGACATGAGAATAGGTGGGAATACACAGAGATATTTGGTATAGACAAGGAATAGGCACCTGTTCCTTGAGCCAACAAAGAGCTTGTATCTCCACTGAACTGATAGCTGCCATGTAAAAGTGACAGTGTATTTGTACAAGAACATCCTTAATTTCTGCCTTCTCCTCCTCTCAGCATCTGAGTATTTTTTGAATAGTTCCTTCACCCAAAGCATTCATTGGCTTTTGTCAAAATTCATGGACAGTTTCGCTGATTGTTTCTCTGGATGCGTTCCAAAACCCATTCATTTAGGCTCTCCAGATAAAGAAGAGCTCTCTACGATTGGATTTCAGAGATGAAGGCACTGGCTGTCAAATCAGAGAGATTTCAACCTGGATCTCCCACATCCTGGGTGAAAGTGCCGAGAGGAATACCTCTTTTTTCTGTTCGGAGTGATATCTAGGTAAATCAGCCCTTTCCATTATATTTTAAAAAGACAGAAAGTTACAAATTCCTTAAATTTCTTACAACTCCTGAAGACATAGCTTCTGTTTTAACCTCAAATGAAATTTAACAGCTAATATCTTTTTTCCCCTCAGCACATCATCGTACATAAACTCTGTGGAGTTCCTAGATATTTAGAGACTGAGAAATTATAAGATTTCAAAAATCTGGGGGGTGAGTGCATTTGATAAGCCATTTTTCCTGTCCTCATTCTCCTGTGTAATCCTGTCGTACTTTTTTTTTAGCTCTAGTCTCTGATTTACACCATCCAGTGTAAAAATCTGCTTAGTGCTCATGGTACAGTGCACAGGGGAGAGGAGACTTCAACAATCCCTTTTAGAATTTGTAAGGATGAGCACACAGAAGCAGCCTACAAATGTGACTGCTCACGTTTCCAAGTTATAGCCAACCCTTACCTCCAGCCAGGCAACCACCGTTGGCCCATCCCACTGTGCAAAAGGCAAACCCTTTCTTCGAGCTTCTTCCAGAAGTTCATGTCTAAAAATGGATCAAAAATTGTTAAATACGCAGAGGTGTATGTAAGGACAACATAAATGCATGTGTGCCTTTTTGTTCAGCGTAACAACAGTGAAGCACAATGACAGGAATAGAAAATTCATAGAAAACACCAGTGAACAATACAGCTCCTTCCCATTTTTGAACATATTCCTCAATCTATTCTTGACTTGTCTCTTTTTTTTCCTTGGTGCATTTTGACATCCCTTTAAACACCTAACATACCAAAGGTGAGGTTTACTGATGTATACATTTTTATAATTATGGAATTGATGTGGTTTCTCAATTTTATACGTATACATGGATACCTTTCTATTGAGTTGATCAGACACCAATCCAACTCCTGTATCTGCAGCTTCTCTGGACTGCAATGAGTGTGTTATGTAAAACATCATTCTTAGAGCTTAAAATATAATTTTAATACAGCAGTATTAAATATTTGATAAAGTTATGTATAGGCCAGTCAGCTAGACTAACAGGAGAATGCTTTAGATTAAACCTGTTCAACCATTTGACCAGACATTTGTATTCCTAGAGCAGGAATAAAGTCCTCACTGTGGTGGTGGCATAGAAAAAGAAGTCCTTCAAAAGTCTTTTTTTTGTAGTTTGTATTTAGTAACATATTTTCAGCTGCCCCCTACTGAGGGAAACATAGAAGAATGCTTTCAGCAACAAGCTGTAGTGAAAAACAAATTAGACAGGGACTATGCTAATGTAGTATTAAAATTTGCTTACATTCCCAGATAACAAGGAAATCTTGGAATTATAGCTTCAATTTTGCGCTGTCCTCCTTTATTACTACAGCCTTTATGGTTCAGTTATCCCTTGGCAATTCTTCACTGCCTTAGCAGCCTTTCAAATATATGTACTACAAAATCACCGCAGATAAAAGCGATGGGGTGATCTCGCTTGTAAGGAACACTCCTTTTGGGATTTTTGCACTGCCGATGGGCCAGACGGAGAGAATTTGGCTTTAGTAGAAAATGGAACTCAAATATGCAATTTTGCATACGTGTTTAAATCCCTGGCTCTGAATATTAATGGAAAGACAGCTGCTTTACTTTTTATGTTTGTGCTGTAGTAATATGTAACACTACAAATACTTGACAGCATTACTGAAGTTTATCTAGCTTCTCCTCCCACACTTCCTTTGCAACATACCTTATCCTTTGTCACTCAGATGTCCAAAGACATTGTAGAGCTACCCTTGCTTTCTATGGAAGCAAAATCCTCAGTAAAATGAGAAGGAGTTGCTCCCTGGGTACACAAATGTTACCTTCAGTAGCTGGTGGAGGTGCAGGAATCCCACATTCCCAGGGAGACAAGGAGTGAAGGCCAACAGACACATACACGCTTGGCTGCTTGGGAAGCAAAATTAAGGCATGGCTAGACACAGCCACCTCCCAGCTACCTGTGGATAAGGTATGTAGTTTCACGGGATGCCTGTGAAACTACAGCAGTGCTGTACCTCCCCTCAGGTGCATGGCTCCTGCTGCCACCAGGGCTGCAAGCTGGCATGGCTGTCCTCAGGTCAGTGATGGCCCTTCCTTGTCTGGCCAGGTCTGGTGTCCCATGGCAGAGAATGGACCCCACAAAACCCTATACACCTTGCTCCGAACTAAACCCCAAAATTCTATTTTTTGACTGAGAGATATTCTTTAGTTGGCAGTCTAAGAAAACTCTTGGGTTTTTTGATAGGAACTAGTACTATAGAAAAAAACTCGGCTCTTTCCAAATAAATTAAAGGAGTCATGTAGGAAAAAAAACATGTATAATTTTTTATCAATAATGCTATTCATCAGAAAAATTAATCTGGTGATCTGCCTATTTGGGAATATAATCTGAATATTTTAGAACAGCCTGAATGCACTGTTGTTCTTGTTGGATAGTCACTGGCTTCCTGAAAACAGAAGGTCCCCAAAGCTAAATATCAATGACTGCAGTTCCATTTTGTTTACGAAAAGAGACAACTGATCACAGAAGGAAGAAGAGCCGAATACCCTAAAGCTCATCACTCCCTCTTCCTTTCATTACGAAGACAGGGTTTGGGGATTGTGAATAGCATTATACAGTTTCTCTAATTCAGAAGATGCTTTGCAGGGGAACATGAGGATTTTCTCCTCCTAAGACTTTGTCAGAAGAGTACTACACATTATAATGCGTCCTCTTTGCATTAGTAAGGAGGTAGGGAATTAAAAATGTGGTTATTTCCATGCTTATTTAGTTTTTTTGCAACATATGAAAACAAGCTGATAAGGAAGAATTGACATTAATTAGGCATTACTATAAATGCTATTATTTTTCAGGTAAGATTTTAAACCTTACTACCACTGGAATGAATTCCAAATTAAAGCTGTATTTTTAAAGATAACATTATTGTTGAATAAAAATCTCTTCCTGGAGATGTTACGGGAGTAACTGCAATATGCTATTTAAAATATATCATTACCCTGAGCCTGGTTTTGCAAAGTCAGTAAATGCTGACTAAATCAACTGTTTAGATTTCGTTCAAAATTTGAGAGATGCTTGTATTTGTCTGTTTTAGAGAGAGTGTCTCATAAAGTGGGCTGTCTTCAGTCTTTTATCAGAGACAGCACGTCACGTCAAGTTGTATTGTGGAGCTGTGTGTCAGAGAAGCAGGGCTCCGTCCCTAGCACTGACTTATGATGTTTAATTCTCCCCAGAATTACTTCCTAAGGATAATGTTACACTGGGCCATTTTCTTTAGCACCATTCTTCTGAGAGCCCAAACAACTGCCCAAACCAACCTACCAAGCTGAGAGCACAACCGTCTCGTACCAGGGGGACTACGAATGTTGCAATATCCCTCTGGACAGCAGAGGTACATGGGAGGAAAAGGAAGGGGGAAATGATAACAGCAAAACGATGTTATTATCCTGCAAATTTTCTATTTCAGATATATCCTTCTCTTGCAACGGGAAAATTCTAGCTCTGTATCAGCAGCCCTCACCAACGCAGTGCATAAAACTGAAAGAAATTTATCGAAAATAAGAATAATCTTTAAATAGACTTTGTGTGGGAAGTTAACAAGATCTTGATTTAAAGTGTGTCATTCAGTGACATTCAATTTTCTTTACGAAGACGAGGCTCCCTGCCATGAAGCAAACCAAAACCAGCAGCTTAGCATTTCTGATACACAGAATGCAGACACTCCGTGTAGCACACAAAGTCCAGATACTGTCTTAGTGAAACTTGAAGAATGTTCCAACACAGATCTTCATATTTCTGCAAATAATAACATTTACTCTGATAGTTCTAGTAGGGTTCACATGAAAAGTCCTCAGGGACATTATATTGTGCAAATTATAATGTCTCTTAGTTAAAATGTAATCGTAATCGTGAGATAAATTGAAAAGGAGGCATGGTGGAATCAAGAGCCAAATCACATTAGTTAAATACAAGCAGAATCTATTAAAAATGTTGGCTAACGGGCAATTTAGATCCTATGAAATGGCCTTTACTCATAGACATTTTCTCAAAATGATAATAGACAAAAGTGTTTAACCTATCAGACCCTCTAATTATTATTAGTGACACTATCACAATTATTATTATCATGAATACTAAAATGTTTAGTTTATGACAAACTATTATACATGATTGGTTTCTAGATAGGAATAGACAGAAACGATACACCAAATACGATACATTCATCTGAGTAATCCTATGATTTCAAGTTAAGATTAAACACATCTGCCTCTCAAATGCTAACATATCCACATTCAAAGACTCCAACATTCAGGAAAGAGGATTTCTAATTAATTAATCTGGATTTGGATTTTATCTTTTCTGTTGTCGTTTGCTAAATATTTAAGAGAGGCTAGAATCCTGTGGCTAAGGTCATTGCGTGAAGAAAATAAAGTAGTTGAATTTGTATAAATCAAGAATGATATTAAATGTCAAATAAGAAAGTAACAAATTACATTTTATCTATCCATTTTCTGCAAGACTATAAATGTTTTAAAGTAGGAAGTAGGAAAAAAACAACAAAAGAGACTCAGACTTGATATTGCCATATAATGTTGGTTTAATTTAATCTGAAAGGATCCATCCGATTTAAAGACTGCACTAGTTAAAAACTGGGTCAGATCTTGTTTCAACTTTGGCACTTACGTGACCGGGCTTTTAAATAATTTGAAATCCTTATTCTTTCTCCTTTTTGATATTTGATATAATAGTCAGACTGAGAACAATAGGCAAAATTAAATTTCCTTTTTTTTACAAAATATTTTGTATCCATCTTTAAGGAGTTTTCTGGAAAAATGACTGAAATACAGAAATCAAGATGTAACTAATAAATTAGAGTTTCTAAATCTATAAAACAAGGAACTATAAATTTAACACCATCCCAGATAAAACAGATTAGCAAAGCAGACTTAACAATGCAGTAATTATTCTATATAGGTGTTCATTTTAAGTGTATAAAAAATGAAGGGCAGCATTCTTTCTTCTGAAGACATATATTAAACTAAGTGAAGCATGGTCAGGAACACTTAATACAGACCCTGGCAAATTAGAGCTGCTGAGGCCTACTATTAAAAAAATAATAAACCACCTGTGAAATAAACAGACTTGCATAATACACACCCTTGCAATCTTGTATGTACTGTACTACATTAGAGACCCCCAGAGTTCCCAGGTTGATTACATGTTATCAAATCTATTTTCATAAAGCCGTTTAATAATCACATATCCTAAATTAATGTGGTAACCCCTGTTCTCTTTGATGTTTTTTATCCCTATACCTTCACAAACTTATAGGTCATAAGTGCTTTGAAGAGATGAAATTTTCTCCCTAATTTCCAAAAATTATTCAAGAAAAAATAACATTTGTATGATAGATCAAAGGAGATGAAGATTTTAAACATGATATCAGGTTAACACTTAAAAAAAAACAAGAGCAAACATATAAAAATGACCTGGTGAAAAAGAAAACAGTAAAATTATATGCACAAATAAAATACTATTGTACTACTGCACAGCATGAGGGCTCAAACAGAAAAAAATAATTGTGTACTCTGGATTACTAGAGTATTTATGAGTCTGCTCTGTGATTTAATTAAACAGAATTTATGCCTTAACAGTTTTTGTTAATCTAGGCCTTCACTCTCACCTTTTTTTTCACTGACTTAAACTTTCAAACGTTTTTGATATTCCAGGCTTTAGACCTCCCAAATATTTAAAAAAAGTGACAGCGGTTATTCCCAAGTAGCTAATCCATTATGTTAAACCCTGCAGGAGCAAGTCCTGACCTTAATTTGTGTATTCTGTTAAGGTTTACCATTATTTTGAATCCTTTGAAAGTTTTCATTTGGGTCAGTTTTGTGCATGGATTTGTTACATAAGGTTCACAGAAAAACAAAAAGAAATAAGAATAAAACATAGAAAATAAACATGGTGCTGAAAATGAATATGTTCAGCAGCCATGGTGTTTTAACTTACCCAGATATGCTTTTCATGAGATGGAGAGAGATGAATGGAAAAAAAAGCACATAAATGTTAATGAACATATAGTAGTCCATAAAGAAAAATAAATCATATGATAGATAAAATAATACCACCATTACAACTACGGAAATCTTTCTAACTGTTTTTTGAATGCTTTAAAGAAGTTAAATGTTCTTGTGAAGAACAGATGCATCTTTCAAAATGAGATTTTCATTAAACTGATGTTGGCTATTTATTAGGTACCACTCAGCACAGCACACCTACCATGTACAGTACATATTTGTGCCAAAGATTTGTAAACACAGTGAATGTGAAACAGATTTTCAAATCAAAGCATTTGCCCAGATTTGAATAATTTCATAATGATTTTTGTGTAACACCAAAAATCCTGAAAATCACGAACCTGTGGATTTAAGCAAATTATTACAGAGACAAAATAAAATTTAGTGGACTACAAACCAAGGTTTACTTTTCTATGTGCACTTTACTAATATTTTAGCAAAATATCTTACAGTAATCGTGAATGACCTAGACTTGGGGGTTTGTGGCGGCTTTTTTTTTTGAGTATGCAGATTTCGTGCACAGAGGTGACTAACGTTTCTAATGGTTATTTAAGTTGTGTAATATTTTAATTTGAGCAGCCATACTAATACTAGATTAGCAGTAATTCTGGTATGAGGGATTTGCCCTCTAGGTAACCTGTTCTTGCCAATATAATTGGTAACAGTATCTGTAGAAGAAAGCAGGATGCCATGGCTGATAATAAAATTTCTTCAGCATCCTTTAATTGCCATCATAAAAAGAAAATTATATGCCTGAATGAAACCCAGACATCTCAGAAAATTATATTTCTATTAACAAATGATTTACCGAGATATAAAAACGCTTGGTAGATATAGCTGTAGAAAACTTTGGGGTGAAAATCCTGTGCTTTGATTAATTAAGAAGAGGTTGCAGACATTTCAGTGAGTTCAGGAGGGGGCTGTGTTCAAGATCTTACATTTTGTTTTCATGTGTGTGAGATCAGCAGAACAGCTGGGAGAGAGAAGAGAAAGTGTGATACAGAAAAGCAGACGGAAACAAATGACAAAATTATACACAGAAGAAAGGAAAATTAAGGAAAGGAAGGTCAACAAAGGCATGCAATATAAATAATGGTCTGGAGAATTATTCAAACAATTACCAAATGTGATGGAAGTACCATTAGAATTGAATATGCATTTATGATTTTGGGTTCAAAATCTCCATCATGCTTACTTTCTACTGAGCTAACTATAAAGACTGACTTCAACACCTTTGCTGGAAAGGCTTTTAATTTTGGACCTTCTAGAGTCTATTGAACAAGAACTCCAACTTCTTACATCTTCCCCTGAATACTCCTTTGAGTATGGGTAGAGAGAAATAAACAGGGGGATTAATTGGAATGTGAGTAACTTTCTGGCAGCTTTAATGAGTTGGCAGTTTGCAGTCTCATGGGGATAACTTCTGAGACCTGAAAGCCATTCCAGTCACCTCCATTATAGAAGCAGAGGATCAAGGACATTCCTTCACTTCCTGAGCATCTTGTCCGCAGAATAATAAAATTGAGCAGAAAAAAATGGATCTTTAAATTCTAGCTTTCACCTTTTCATAAGACAACCATTTTATCACCATTTTATTGAAGGAACACAATGATTTCCGTTAGACATATATTAAACTAAAGATATGTAGAATTTTTTTTCTTCTGCTGTGTTTTATCCTTTCTTCTCTTAAACCCTAATTCTACAGTTAATCTGACAGGATATTTGCATCTGCAGGAGATCATTATTTAGGGAGCCAGCTGCATGCGTGAGGGTAGATGCTTATACTTATCCAGAAATCCCAAATTGCAATAGATAGGCCTATATGTGTAGATAAGGCAGGGACTGGGGCTTTATTCTGTTTCCTTATCTTTTATGAGGAAAAGAATAAAAAAAAAAACTTGTCAAAGGATATAAATATTATCTTTAAAATACAAGATTTTAAAAAATATATGACATAGATATAGAATAATAATTGTTGTATCATGTTTTTCTTCCTCAGAATAATCTGATTAAAGTTGAATAATCCTCTGCAAGATAAACACCCATATATCCTTATGTTTGCAATGCAAAAAAGGCTCCAAGTATCAAATGTAATAGCAAGATACATTTTTAACATTGCAAAAGCTTTGACTGGCTAACAATTTGAAAAGGTCTTCCATTAAAATGTAAAAATATTTGCTAAAGGAATTAAGCTTAAAATGAAAATTCTTCTTTACGTATGTCTCAAAGATAAGACACCGGTCCAGGGAAGAGAAAACTATGGTGGACACAGCAGACAATCCTAAACTGCATATCAGAACACTGAATAACTCTCCTTCCTCCACTGGGATGAGAAAATAGAAAATAATAGCTACTGAACACAGTATTCTTTGCTAGAAAGGACGGAAGAACTGTCGGAAGGCTACTAGCCACATTGGGTAGTTTCTCCTAGATGAGATAGAAAGGGAAGAAATTAAATGCAAAACTTGAATTTTTCCTAAAGATTCAGTAAATAAAAAAATTGTGGAAAAAAAAAGGCATAGTATTCTTAAGAGCTACTGAAAAAAAATAAATCACGTACATTTAGGATACAGCGGTGTTCAGTAAGCATTAAGCATACAGGAACATTAGATGGATGGCACAGAAAAAGACCTTAATTAATCCAATTGGATTCATTTTTTCAAAATGTGTGCAATTAAGAAAATCATTAGAAACAGCTATTTGCATACTGCAGAGGACAGAGATTATTTGTAGTCACAAATACACTATGTCAAATTTTAATTGCAGTTGCACACATAAAACCTAATTAAAGGGGCATTGTGTGGATTCAAAAGCAACTAAATAACTACAGCGTTTCAAACTCCTATTCCACAAAAAAATCTACCTAGACATTTTTTCAAGTAGTTTGTTGATAGGGATCTAAAACTTCCATTTTCCACTGGCAAATCTAAGTCCCAGTGTTCTGTTTTCTTTTACTGATTTTATTTAACTGTGGTTTACCACAACATAAGGCCTACATTTTGTGACTTTTCCCTATGTGCTCCCAATTTTTAAACGATATATAGACATGAAAACCAACAAAAAGACTGAAGCATTATTAGGAGTTTGTCAAATTTATCAAAGGAATTTATCAACATCTATCATTCCTTTTTTTTTATAGGTAGAAAGAAAGAAGAGTCAATTAATACAATGTGCTCTTCTGTTCATATGGAAGTTACTGCAGTTTAACATATACGTCATTGTAGTCAGCTGAGACTCAACAGCATGGCAATTCGCTCTGCACGGTTAATTGTAAGGCTATGAATACTAAGAATTTCTTTTTACACCACGCTTTTACATATGAGAATTACTTAGGTCTTGATTTTACAAGGCTTTATTAATTTATGTAAGCTTATGTACATCTCCTGGCATATCAAGACTTTTCTGCAACCCACTGGAAGGCAGGAGGCTATATCTGGCAAACAAAAGTCCCTACCTGTGGAGTAAATCTCCCCAAACCAGGTTCATAGTAAAGAATGGTTTTACTTTGATTTTCCTTGGAAAATATAAACTTCACATCTTAAGCTTATTTTGGAAATGTGGAATTAATAAATCCTTGTCCAGAGTCAAATCAAACAAAATTGAAGAAAAAAGTGAAGGTAAAGCTCTGTTCTTGGCTCGTCCTAACACCACCAGAAGATGAGGAGTGGTGGCAGTATGACACAGTGCAGTTAATTCATCGGCCATGAGGTAAGTTACGATTGTTATTCGAACACTCATATTAATTAAGTGGGGGATTTATCACCTTCTGTGTCAGAATCCTGTCAGTATGATCCAGGCTAGCTGTCTTGCATTAAAAGTTTTCTTCATGGAGATAATGTGTATTTGGGATCGCTGAGGAAGTGATGGCATGGGCTAATCTCAAACTGTACTAGCAGCATGCACAAGGTCAAATCCACCTCCGTGTGGCAATCTAGGACTACATAGCACTTAAATGTCTCTCAAGCCTTGCCTTATGTTGGTACCTTGTGCAGGATGAAACAAACATATCCTGTGAAATATCAGTGATTATGACAAACCATTACATACTTTTATGCAAACGTAGAAGACATCTATGTCTTGTCTGACTTCCTTCTTCAGGCAGATACTTATTTGCTGCAATATTGCATATTGTTGCAGATCAAATCAAGCATTACCTTTGAAAAGGATATATATTACTGGCACTCACAGCTATACAGCACTTTGAAAGACAAAGCAAGACCCTTTACAGCTGTGTTTGCGCCCAGTGAAGCTTTTGGGTAAGGATGATTTGACATCACCCCTGAGCAAGACTGTGGACAAGGAGAGTACAATTGATGTTCACTGGAATGGTTATAGCAAAAAAGGGAAGCAAACATGGCTCTATTTGTTTATAATATTTCAAGTTTGGCTGAGTTCAGTGTTAAGGAAGATTTTTATGAAGGGTTCTTCATATAGTATTTTAGTGAAAAGGACTGTAAAACATTTATAGAGCTTCTCTTAAGCGCCCTAATTTGCTACCTGAGATGAGGTCAGTGGGAATACGTTTTTAAGGGGAATACAGATTATTTGATTTTAGGCAGTGTTATCTTCCTGAGGTATGAATTTTCTTGTGGGGCACATGCTGATCAACTTCTGCTGTCCCAGAGGACGCTATGCCTGTCTACAGACCCTCTCCAAACCTTTATGAGTTGCGATAGAAACTGGACTGATCTGAGACTTCCTACCCTGGGTCCCAGCTTGGGATATCATGACAACCCTGAGTGAATGCCAAGGCCAAGTTATTGTGCACCATCCTAGTATTCAGTGCAAAAACACCCACAAAGGATGATGTTACGGACAATGGGGATAGCATATACACAGTCATGGAGAAATGGTAGCTGGAGTTGACTACAAAATTCAGAATTGGAAATTAGGTAACCGTTTTTCATGGGGAGACTGGTTAATCACTAGAAAAAACCAACCAACCAACCAAAAAGTAGGAGAAAAGCTCCATTCTTCATTTCAGTGATGGGTGCCTTCTTGAGAGTATACCTTAACTAAATAAAATTTATGATTGAGATGAGTGCAAATTATTTGAATCATTAGGGGACTTGAATGTAATGGTGACATAGAGGGTACCAGTGCCATTAATATTTTTAGTTCTAAACTCTTGAGTTTTCTTGAAGAAGTTACTGATCAGGCAAACAGGCTCTGAGAGTCAGACAAAAAAGCAGAAGACATTATATACAAAATATTAACAGCTTTTGTATAGAACAGGTGAAAGGCTAGTTCAAATCATAAAAATGCAGTGCATTATTCTTCGTCACACACCAACATAACTTATTTTCACCAAGCAATGGAATAATAGCCTAAATGCTCTAAATACCCCTGACGTTCATTTTTTGTTTTCTAGGACTGCACACTCAATTTACAAATAGTAAGACTTAAAAAGTTTTAATATCAACTAGAGCTGTCATATATTTAATGTCTGAGAGTAGACACCTATAGATGAGTCAGGCAACTTAAATTCATCTTTTCAGATGATTTTAGGAACATCTTGGGTCTAATTCAAAAATTCTACATAGCTCCCTTAATTTCTCTTTGATGCCTTAGGAGAAAGACTCGTTCCTAACAAATCTAATGTAATAACCAAATGCTGAATGAATAAGTGTCTAGCTAGACCCTATAAGTGTCTAGTATATCATTGAGACAAACTGTTAATTACATTTTAATGATGTCTATGTAGTCAATTGAAACTGAAAGAAATTCTACATCTAAATGGCATCTTCTAAGCAAGAAGCAGGAAAACTTTGAAATTTAGGTTAATGACACTATAATCACCAGAGAGGCGACTGTCTCCAGAATTATCATATACTCTCAGGAAACTTTTCAGAGTGAAAGCTATTATTCAGTAATCTAATCTATGCATGTAAATTGCCCTAAAATACTATAACACGCTGCAGTATATTTGTAACTCCTCGAGGCCAGAGCAGGGTCAATGCACACGCTTTGCTGCTTGGGGAGCAGGTGGCCAGGACACGTGGTGGACCATTAGTACCTACTGGCTGTAGCAGCGGACAATTTGAAACATCGTGTTGCTTCATCTCTGGGGTAAGGGCATCCTTGCTGAAATAACGATGAATTTGAATACATCCAAAAGTGCAGAATTAGAAATTTAGCATGTTAAGGTATTTTTCAACTGAAAGAAATACCACGGTAACATTTTAACAGGAATCTGTCCTTTTACAGTAACTTCTATTCAATTTTAATTTACTAACTCAAAGCTAATTGCAGACTCTGGTGAAACTCATTAGTACTGGTGACAGTACTCGTGTGTTGATCACAGTGATGAATCAGACCTCTGGTTTCATGTCAAGGGGAGAATCCTTGCTTTTCTGCTACTACTGAACCAAAGGAGATGTTTGCTGAGCTGTTAACAGGGCTGAAAGCCATTTTATTTGACTTACACGTGTAAGAGAGAAACACAAATTCAGTATGTGGTATTTTCCGGTTTTATAGAAAAGGGATTGGCTCTGGGATCACCGTTTGAGTGTTTTTGTGGGGTTTTGATTTTGTTTTTTGTTTCAAGGAAGTGACAAAGCCAGCATAAGTAAAGCTCTCCCAGACCTGAAATGTAACACAAAGGAGTGCCTCCCTGCTTTAGCCTGTCCTTTGACTCTCCTTTTGGTGGGCCTGGTTGTCTTGGTGTTTTATGTTCTAACCTAAACTAGGCATAGAAATCCTTACAAGGTGAAGTGCTTTGCTCTCTCTGTTCCAGTGATTGGGCTCACTGTCTCTGTAGAGTTTGTGGGGCAGTTTTACTATCATTGTTAATGTTACACAGCATACTATTCTCATTTGCGTTACCCAGATTAGTAATCTTGCAGCTACCGTATGTGTGTGAAGGCTCTGCTTCCAGGGGAAGTTATGCTTTGTTAAGCTTTGGCAAAAATGAATCTGACCTACTGAGACGAACTTTTCATTTAAATGACTTTCTGGATGGTTTCAACTTAACACTTTCCACGGTAAGACATGCAAATACGTGACTGCATTTTTTTTACAAGGAAATGTTAACTCTCTTACTCCCTATTGATAGCTTGGCACGCTAATGACTATCATAATTCAGTAGAATCTCATGTATATCTCTAACACAAGACATTACTTTTTGCCATATTACAGTTCCTCTACAACTATTTATGTATGTAAACCAGCAATGTGTATTAAACTTCCTCTAATAGTAAATTAAGAGGGATCTTAAAAACAGCTGTAAGGATTCCAAACTATTCCAAAGTGAAAAGCTATGAAGACAGACAAATCTAAAGGAACGGGGGACAAAATTAAAGATCCTTATGACACGGGTATATAACATATACTTAGCATAAATAATATACAGTTCAGACTAGATGAATAGCCATAGTCCCAAAGGAAAGATTCCTTTCCTTGCAGCAGACGACATTTTGATTATATCTAATCCATAAAGAACCAAGGACAGACAGACACAGGGGAAAAAAAGGAAAGACTTGAAAAACAGAAAGCATGAAGAAGTCTAATTGTGTGAGATTAGGCAGAAGTCTAATAGCAGATTACCTGTGCACCTACTATTTCCAGACCCAAAACTTGGTAGGCACTCTCATGTATGAAGTAGTCATGTCATGTATGCAGTAGTACGTGTCAAGTCTTACATTATTTTATCCAATTTAAAGAACTAACATACGACAAAGTGAACAAAGTGAACACATTGGTTCTTTCAAAGTGATTTCAGTACTGTGGTACCTTCAGTCCTCAGAGCTGGAAGATAAATAGGGACTGCTGAAAGTTCAATGGTATTCTTTATGAATGGTAATGACCGTCTCAAAGATGCTTTCTTGATTTAGTAAAAAAGCATATTAATATACTCTTTACATCCATATATTTCTAAATGACTAATGAGTGATAAAAATGTGTAGATAAGAAATATAGGGATAAGACTCATCAACTGCAATATCCCTGTGAATGTTATTGTGAGTTTCTTAATTGAATTTAAAACATTTCTTCTCTCGCAGCTAGCACAATGACTGCTTCTCTATCTTTAATTGCTAAATTGAGGCGGATTTAAATGGAACACTTACATTTGTACATTACAAGGATGTGTACATTGAAAGTTCTCTTTCATCAGGAGCTTGATACGAAAGCAGTGATTAAAAATATTCTACATATAAATTTAAAAAGAAGCTGAAACATTATCCCTAGATTCTTTGGATTAGAATTGCAAATTCTCCCGAAACTTTGCAAAGGAGCATTAAAAAACTGAAAGAAACCTGACAGCCCCGCAAATTTAAAACCTGAGGCTTTCAGAATCCAAATAAGAGCACTAAAGTTAATGAAAAATAAACCTGTTTGTTTACAGAATGAATTTGCAAAGTCATTTTTAAGTACCATCTTTCTCTGACACCCTCTAATTACACAGGAACTGTGATGCTGCCAAGAGGTTTCTTTTGTGTTTACAGCTTTATTTTAATAGTTCTCCTTAGCTCCTGGCAGCTGCTATGAGTCAGTGTACTGGTTTTACAAGGAGGTGCACCAAAGACAGCATTAAATTATTATATAATTTGTGTGAACAAAAAGCTAGATTGCCATTTGCTGGCAGGCAAAAAGAAAGTGAAGCTGCTGGGGTTTATGGGGAGCCTTTGACTTCTATAGAGAGAAATAATCATGTGCTCAATAGATAATGCAAAAAATCATTTTTTCCCTTTTCAAAAAAAATCTATGTAGTGAGTCATTAAATGCCTGCCTACTTTTTAAGAATTGCACAGAAGGCAAAAGGCATGGAATTAATGACAATCTGAAATAGAAAATGTGTCTTTCTCATAAAGCTATGTTCTTTCACAAATGAAACAATATTGCACAACTGAAAGACTCTCAGTGTTTTTTCCCTATATTTTATATGCAGCTTTAAAAACTTCTACACTGGAAAAACACATGCTAAGTGATAAATTGTCATAGTAGATGGTCTTGCTTCTCCTTAAATGTCTGCGTAAAATCAACGTAAAACCTGACATTTGAATCAAGTTTCAGCCAATGAAAGTCACATGAAAAAGGCACTCACTTTTTCTTTAGTCTTCGGTCCTTTTCTGCTTGGGTTCCAAGCTTGCCTAATCCCAGAGATTCCTGAGCTGCTGCCTCTGTTTCCATGTAACCTCCTGGAAAACAAACCAAACCAAACCCCATCGCATTTCCTCATAGCTCTTTCCCAGTTGTTCCCCTCCTCAACTCTACAATCCTCCTCCCACCTGCCACCATCATCTATGTTTCCTTAAGCCATGACATCTGGTGTTTTGGGAGAACACCTATCGCCTATAGAAGTTCTGCCAAGTGTTTACTACATGCAAAAGAGCACAAGTAGAGGAAAAAATTGTTTCCTCCTTGTGTTTAGCAGAAATGTATGAGAAAAGCACCTTGATCTCCTTTGCCTGTGTTTCTTTGCTTCCTAAGGCTCAGTCTCATGGTCCTAAGTAAGCAATGCCCTCACCATTTTTTAATCTTAGTTGGGAAATGTACAAATGAAAGTGCCTTCTCAAGAACTGTCTCATTATTACTGACATAATACAGCATTGTTTAATGTCGTAATACTAGTCTTCATTTTGCTTTTATAGAGTCGTAGAGTCTTTACTATCATTATCCCTGCAAACTCCCAAGCCAGAGATGACACAAAGAATCTGTCAGAGAAGTAAAAAGCCTTCTAGGTCTCCCTGGAGGTGTCTCACACGCACCTAATCCCTGTCAAAGTCATGGGAACAAGAATAACTTGCATAGAGTGACAAGGGAAGCTTGTGGTGAGCAAGGACACCTGGACCAAAATAAAATTATATTATAAACTAAGGATATGACTGGTACTGCATGATTCATGTTGATCATACGATATGTCCACTAATGCGACTTTCCTGGTGCAGAAGTGGAAAGATGCTCTCACTCTTTTATCGGTGCCTGGATTCAGGGAAGAAGGGACTAGCTCATGGCTTTGGCTCCATGCTGTCCTGTCATTTGCACATGCATTTGTGCAGACAGAGGGACTGCAGCACTTCTTTGGAGGCTGCTATCCCCCTGTGGTGCAATTCAGAAGGTACATAACTGGCACAAGAAGGAAGACAATGGTACGGTAAATGCTGGTGCTTGGCTCCATTTGGCAACGGCAACTTCTTATTTCTCAGCTAATGGATAGTGAACAATTGTAGAGTGGACACTGGCATAATTGAGAAAGACAGAATTTTTCTCTATTAAGGAGGAGACTACTGCAAGGCTCATGATGAGAATGGTGCGTCCCATCACAAATGCAGAAAACATGAGTGTACACTGTTTTACTTCATCTGCCTTTCAAAGTTTTACAAAATACCTCGCCAAATTTTTCTTGCTGACTCTGGAGTGAGTTTTTAGTTTAACTGTATCAATATATCACACCTTTCTGAGAGAGCAGCTCGCAGTACGTCAGATAGAGATGGTATAAGTGCAGTGCAATGATGGGCTATCCCAGACTGGAAAGTATTCGTGGCGTAATGGACTTCACCACAAGACAAACACACCAGGCCCTTCGAATAACCCAGGGTACATTGTACTGGATGTGGTGACTGTGCCTGCCAGTATCTTAGGCTTGCAGATGGCCACAATACGTGTTTCCTAACAAGCTGACCTTTGCATAAACCATACAGATCAGCTTGCCTGGGCAGGGCTAAAAATTGCAGTAATGTATTGTTTGGTTTAGAGACTAGAATATTTAAAATGTAACATGGGAAGAATATGTGTCCAGTGTGGTATTCCCCAAGTGAGAGGAGTGGATAAGTTTAAAATCAACTAACTAACTAAACGACACTCGTGCTCGCTGTAACATTCCATTCCCCTTCTCCAATAATTAAAAGAAATCTTGAAAAATCTAGAAATCTTGAATCTTGATTCTAAGAAAGATCATCTAGGGCATGAATTTGCCTGTGAACAATAACGCAAATGGTTTAGCACAGATAGTAAAAGTAGCAAATTATGAAATAACAGAACTCTGGCAAGTTTAGCAGTGGAAAACTAATAATTTCAGAGTATTGCAGGGAACATAGAGTGAGGAAATATTTTGAGTGATAGACTGGCTCTGTTGAAGTTAGTGATAAAACCTTGGAAGTTCCAATATTTCTTCTTAAATATGAGTATATATTACATATGATTTTAGAGATATTATAGAATTAGTTACACAAGTATTATGTGTACTTACAATGTATAGTATCACTGGGATCCTTAATATCCACTGCATTGACATGAATTTTTAAAGCGGTCCTTTAAGCATAATCGTGTGCATGTGCAAATATGCATATAAGAAAACAAATTGATGTTTCTGAGGCTCAAAATTACATTTCTTACCTCTTTAGTATTTGATGTGCTATTGAAGAAAAGGTATTTTCCATATTCAAAAATATAAGAAGTATGTATCTATATCGAAGTAGAATGTTTAATTTAAGCAGGGAATTAAATGAGATTCTTGATTTTGCATTATAAATTTAGGTTATGAAATCTATACAAATATGCTGTGGTGCAGTAATGATAGGACTTATTATCTAGATTTCTGTGACATAGTATCTTACTAAGATACTATAGAACTAATTATATAGCTGCACAGACAGTATACCTGTCGTGAAATTGATTCAAGTACTACTATGATTGCTATTTTTAAAATTTTGTTCTATCTTTATAGTACTGCCATTGAATGGAAACTGCCACCCAATATTTATTTATTTTTAATCTTTGAAATTAAGGTGAGAAAAACTACTCTATAATCCAGCTACTCAATGGCGTCTCAGTTTCTAAAAATCTTTTGCTCCTACTTTTTTGGTCACTGTTAATTTTTATACATACTTGTAAACCCAGTTTGCTTAATTAAAGTGTGCATTATACTGCACTAATATCTTTCTGAAATTTCATGAGCTAGTACTGGGAATTACAAATAGGCTTTATCCAATTATACATATGTCTTATTAATCATGTTGAGTATTATTAAGAAATTAATCTATTGCCAGATTACATTGCTCCTGAGACAATCTTTAAAGTTGCTATTTTATTTTTCTTCCACATTGCAAGGAACTGCAGGGAAGACCAACACATTTATTACATCTTTGTCCTCTATGTTCCTGAGTTGCTGTGCAATCATAGATTATTATGCATAATCCATCAGTATCAATAAAATTTGGTTTATGGAATGTAAATGTGAATTAATAATGCAGTCTAAAGTTATAAAATTCTCCATCAGTGCAGATGGTGACACACAGGTGTATTTGAGAGACTCATTTAATAGATTCTGAAATACATTAATCTACTAAATAGATTGAATAAATCAGTTTTTATCTTCCCATAGTGGGGGAAAAAAAGGGAATTTAAATTGCAATTAGAAATTATTTTTTTTCAAGAACACAAGATTCTCACAGGCAAAGAGGAGAAATGTTGGAGTATAAATGGAGAATGCTCAGTTATTTGATTTTACTCTGATATTTTGAACTTAATATTATCTTGTTTTATTCCATATGATTTTAGTGATGGGTTTGTTAGTTATGATAAGGACAGGTTTTAATGTGAATTTAGGGTTTTTTTTAATTTCAGGCTTTCATATTGCTTAAGCGTTTACAGTTACTGCAAACTCTTAAAATTCTTTTATAGGTGTTATGTGGTCACCATGGCAGTAAAGATTTTCTGCCTCATAAATTTGTACAATGTGACATCTTCGTGACTAGGAAAAAGCTAATATTTCTGTTTTACTGACACATCTATACCAGTTTGATGCTTGTGTTGGCATGTGTAAATATGTTAACCTTAATCTAGCTAAATCAGACAGCCTAGCAATATAGACTGCAGCTAAGGATCTATTTGCCCACCTGGGCATGCAGACTATGAGCCTGGGCTGAAAACTGTGACTTCACCTTCCGTTGCTTATGCTACCTAAGGTAGTTAAATAAAGTTATGATATGACTGGTTTTTTTGCATGTGGTATAGAGATTATCCTATGCAACGTCACAGAGGAAATTTTTTGACAGGAATGAATTCGACTAAAGTCTTGGCAAATGAAGAGGGTAGAAGAAGTAGAAAGAAAACAAAGCATTGCTGTGAGCAGCACACAGCGTGGCGAGGACATCAATGATAGGCACTAGCAGACGTCTGTTGACACACTGAAACCTGAAAAGGAACTACGCTTGCTTGCAAGCGCCTTCCATGGCACATAGTTACACACCTTACAGTGGTTTATTACTTACTACTTTCTCGCCTCCTCTTTATTTTGGTTATTTGAGAATACGCTGTTAACACTCTCACCCTAATTCAAGAGACTATTGAAGCAGTAGGTTCAGTGAAGAGGATGACTCTGGTAGTTTGTGCTATAGTCATAGCAAACTCCTGACAAATATAATTGCTGATAGCAATGAAGTTTAATGGGAGGGTTCTGACCGGCTGAAGAGAAAAAGATGCAAATTGGAAAACTGAAAAGAAGCAAAATTAAAAATGGAAAAATGACTGTGAAATGGTGATCTTGGCTTGTTACCACTAATTCCTTACTGAGCTGTCCAAGTCGAGCCTTCTCTTTTTTACCGAACAAACGTCCTATTGAAGACTTGATTCCTTTCTTCTTGGGAGCTTTGTGCAGGGAGTCCTGGCTGCTATTGACACTGCCAAGACCAATGCTTTCTGGCTCCAATGAAGCAGGCAAACTACTACAAAATGATAATAAAGAAATGGAATAGATAACATGTCAAAATTTGCAGGTAAATTTTTAGTTTCTCTGAGCAGCTCTGCAAACAAATTAGTTATAGTTCAGTAATAATATCCCCACAAGTGAAACAATCACATTTTTCTATTTAAATTATTCAGAAACATGAAGGAATCAGGTCATTTTGGAATAGTTAAACAACAACATGATTTGAAAAGAATAATACGTGGTAAAACAGTGAAGTACCTATTCACGTTACAAACATCTTACCTTCTGGCATCATTGTGGTATGAAGAAGGAAGGGTATGAGTCATTCTGATAGCTCTGGGTGTTGGTGGAGGAGAAGTTTCACATTTGATTGTGGCTTTATCTTCACGCCCATCTTCTTCAACTACTGCAATCTGGGGGAGAGAGACTCCATTGAGAGCAGATTAGCTTTTCAAGAAACTTCCAACACACGCTGCACAAATTTGTCAAGTGAACTGAAGCATGTATGGATTCAAGTGCAATTTAAGGAGCAAATTTTAAGGATTCTTATTTTTGAAAGAGACTATTGGGAAAGACCAATTGCCTAAATAATGCCATGTATGTATTTGAAAGAAAAGAGATTACACTTGGAAAAGAAATTAAATCCTTTTATGCCAAACAGGTTGATCCAGTAAATGTCTAAACATTAAAATAACCTTGTACATGAGTGGGCCTCTTGCATTAAACAGGATTATTCATGTAAACAAAGTTTCTCAGGGAAGCAAGGGAGAAGGCAAACACAGACATAAACAGGACCACTCTCTCCATAGCTTTTTAACAGAACGGTCAGAATGCTTGAAAATAGACATGAATAAAAAGCAGCTTTGTCACAGCATATAACGATTTATCCTAAGTACTGCCTCCTCTCATGTAAAGACAAATGACACATTCAGTGCCAGTTCTGTAAACAACTTTATATTGCTCAAGAAGATTTCAAGCAATCTGACTCGGGTTCCTTCAACAACCAGAATATGCATTTGAAGGTAATTCTTTTATGTGCACAACTTGGTTTTTATCTGTATTCCTTTAAGTTTGTGCTGTAGGGGCTACTACTCCAAGGTATCACTGGTGGGCCTTGATTCTATGGCTTAGCTGTGACCTTTGCAAGACTTTCCAGACAGGATTAAAATCATTATGTTCAGGAATTGAATGAAAAGAAGCAGTGCCTGGTGAAGAACCCAGTTATCTAACCATAAGAAGAATATGATAAATGTGTTCTCCCAACTTTAAAAAAAACCCAGTATCATACCTTTCTCCGATGTTTCCTTAGGTCGCTTGGCTTAGATGATTAGTAACAAAAGCAGCAATAACAAAACAAACAAACAAACAAAAAGATTAATAAATCTTATTTCAGCATAACAAAATGCCACACGTTCGTTCTTGTCACATTCAGAAATGGGAAGTGGAGATTTCATTAATTTAATGCTATTAATATTATATACTAATTATACACTTGGTATCATAAAATAACATAAGCCCTCAAAAAGGTGTTATTTTATGAATCTGAACAGGCTTCCTCCAGAGGAGGCTGATGCCCCAAGCTTGTCGATGTTTAAAAGGCGTTTGGACAAGGCCCTTAATATCATGCTTTAAGTTTTGGTCAGCTCTGAAGTGGTCAGGCAGTTGGACTAGATGAGGGTTGTAGGTCCCTTCCAACTGAACTATTCTATTCTAATATGCCATTCGGGGAAAGCAGTTATTTTTCCTGAAGTTACAATCCCCTTCATTTTCCTAAGCCTAGCAAAGCATAGAACATTGCAAGCTTATGTTAGCACTTTTTGGTTTTGGAGTTTCATATAAATCCTTCTACTACCCCCAACACAGAGAGGTTTTCTTAGTTTTATCTAGTCTTACAAATGGGTTGGTATTTCACCAAGTATAAACATAAAATATCATAAACAAGTACCATGCCTGAAAAATAGGTATTTCTCTCCTGTTATCCCATCTGAATGTGGCTGGTATTTTCAGTCAATGGATACAAATTCATACATCTTCTGTACTGCAGCATTATTTGTTAGTAGAAGGCTGCTAGAACGTGTCTTGTTCAACTCAATTTTCATTTTTGGTTTTGGTAGATGTCTCATTCATTCAAGCAAAGCTGAAGAAACTCTGCAGAATTTATTTTCAGCGTGGATCCGGGCCATGGAATTTCATGCAGTACTACTCCTCCAGCCAACCCCTACAGGATCATTTGGCAATTTGGCGTCTAGAGACCACACACCTACAGAGCTCTTCCCAACTCAAAGCTTCCACTTAGATGATGTCTGACAGCCTGTTGTGTCTGTCCCCAGCCAGTAAGGAGAAGGAGATATTCAATGCTGAGCTCCTGCTGAAACAGTGCAGGGCAGAAGTGTCCTGAAATGGTTGATGAGGGTGACCAAAGTCATGGTCTGTGCTGCTGAGCATGCAGTGGGGTGCTACTTCTGCAGCTTATGATATGTCAAGAGTTCAATTACAGCTCATACAGACACAGCCATCTGAGCTTTAGCACAACAATTGCTGGATGCCAGTGAGGCCATGGCAACCTGAAATGCAGAGGCTTATGCTGTCATTTTGTATTTGAATCTGATGAACCTACTGACCCAAAGCTACGGTGTCCAAATCAAGGCAATCAGGCAGTGCAGGTGTCTGCTGGAGAGTCAGTTTAACCATTGCCATTTATCTGTAGCCAGGTTGCTTACTTTAAACAGATGGTGAAATGGAGACAAAATGCATATTCGGGAAGGTGCTGTTCTGGTGAAATGGGCGGCACCACGGCAGCCCGCACACCCACATCCTCCACAATCGTCTGTGCCACCAACATTTTCATTCCTGCTGTTTAGCAGTGGGAACTGGGGGCAGCAAAGAATCAGTGCCAGAGTCTGGCACAAATGCCAGCCCTCACCTCCTCTTGTGATACGAAACCTCTATCTTTAGTTCCCAAGAAGACAGCAAATGCCATCCTAAACTGGGAGGGGTAGGGGTGGATAGGAGTAGTTGTCAGTTCCCAGGAAATGGGAGTACTCAGCTGTATGATCGGACAAAAGTCCCTACTCCCAGCTGAGCAGAATGAACACCCAGGGGCCACTCCCAGATGTTCTTAGCACCCTCCTTGGCTAGGAGAGCTAATTTCTGCTTTTTGATTGAAATCAAAGCTTGTTTCCCCTCTGCTGAGAGGCTCCACAGGAGACCAGTGTTGCTGCTTCCCAGAAATGGCCAAAAGGGGACATTGGTGACATTCAGATTATCAGACAAATGGCAAATAAAAAATGGGGTTACACATATCCTATTCACCTCCCCCTACGTAGACATCAGGAGAGTGGGCTGCTTTGATTCTCTCCTAGTGCTTAAAGGGATGAATTCACCTAGGCTCCAAACTGGTTTGTAGCCTACACTGAACACTGCACCTGCGTGTTATCAATACTCTTATCAATCCCTACTCTTATCAATATCAGAGTTGTACATCTTGAATATGTTAACACACTACTTCACAACACTACATACCTGACTGTTGCACTGTTTATTTTGTCTAGGACAAAAATTAAATGTTTCGCAAATCCCTTTTCAAATCAAACCAAACATTTCAGAATATGTCTTCAAAGGAACAGTAATGTTAGAAATGCTCTGGGTGATAATTTGATGGCTTGGTATCTATTTATGTGTGCTGCTTGTAATGTTGAAATATATCAGTTAAATGAATTATTGGAAAACAATGCACTTAATTCAAGTGCTTGATATACTGTCGTGAAGAATACGTACAAAATGCTGCAAGTATAAAAGAGTATACCAAATACAGAAGTATGTCCAAATTATCATATATATGAAGTAGTAGGAGGTTTTCATGTCTTCTAGACATTTCCTTGAGGTTTAAACACACCAATAGTCCCATAGACTACAGTGTAATAACTATATAACTTCAGAGCTTTTCATTAGTAAATGTTTTTTTTATATATAAATTGATTACAGTAATTAAAATGATCAGTTTCTCATTAATTCCACCACCTGTGTGCTGAAGGTCCCTTATCCTCAGATCATTATGTCCCTGGTAGATCATGCAATGCTCAAAAATACAATAACAGAACCCCAAAGCACCCAAATTTCCATCTTCTAGGGAATTTGCTACCTGCATGTATGATGAAGAGGTGAACAAAGAATTAGGGAGATGAGAGTACAGTGAAAAGATGAAGTATTTAATATGAGAAATATCACACCTAAAATTGACATCACAAAGTTTCTTACCAGCGTCATAACCCCCATTCTGTCCATCTCCCTGGCTGGACTGCGAGGGGTGAGTTTAGGAGTTGAGTGTCCGCTGGGAGGAGATGAGCTTGCAAGTGATGATGCCGTCACTGAGCCAGTAATGGATGTGCCTTGATGGACTCTGGCTAGATTTAAGCCTTCTAGACTCACGCTGGCCACTCTGTTCTCTATCTCTTCTGCACGTAGTTCTGTTGACTCTTTCTCTTCTTGGATTAACCTTATTAAACAAAAGAAGAATGTGGTTCTATAATTCTCTGCATACGCCAAAATCAAAATTAAAATCCATTTCCTTTCAAATGAGATTTGAAAGTAAAAGAAAAAAAAAGATGAATATCATAGATCAAGTCCCAAATAATATTGAAAAGGGTATTTTTTAATCACCAGAATTATAAAATTCTTTTTCTTAGTTCCTCCATCCTCAAAAACTGTTTGAAGAATCTGCCCAACAACAAGACTTGACATGTGACATTTCAGGAAGATTGTTTCCTTTGCAAACGAGACAGCATAGGGGAGGGGGAGCTAACAATATGATTTACCATAGGAAACTAATTCCAGTCTTAAGTTGGCTTCATCTGATTTTCTGTTGCTAAAGCATGAACACAAATTTAAAGTCAAATGAAATTGGAGCTTTAAGAAGGGAATTGCTAAAATAATCCATATTAATAAAACAAGAGAACATGAAAAACAATTTGTCTGTTTCATCCCTACAAATTGATGAAAAAATGACAGTTGTTCCTAAAGCATTGAGTTTTTAAGTGAATTTCATTAAAATAGCCCTCTTGTTAACAAAAAATATAAGCTTCTTAAACATATATATCCTCAATAGGATGCTTCCACTGGGTTCTTTAGTTTGTGTTTTTAATTGTGATTGTACCTAGAATGACAAAATGTGCTTAAAATAAAATATTTTTTCATAACTTCTTTGCCCATAAGCCCATGTTAGAAGGAGTCTTTTTCTGGTGAGGAGGAGGAAAAAGTATGGAGTGCCAAGGTTAAATGAGAGAATACAAAGTTTGGGGAGGCTGAAACCGTGAACCGGGCTTTTCTGAGTGAAATGAAGCAAGTACAATAAATGAAACCATAATACACTGAAAATAGAAACCTACAAACTCATGTGCTGTGATGAATCTTCTTCCCTAATATCCATTTCAAAATTTCTATAAAATGTCTACAGCTCTTCCTGAAATGAAGCATGGCAAGAACTTAAAGGCAAATCATAATTTGAAAGGGAATTATAACAATCGTTTTCATTTTATTAATCTAAATTCTGAATCATCTTGTATAATAAAATAAATCTAAGGCAAAATACACTTTTAATCTCTTTTGATATCTCCAATCATTTGATAAACACTTGTAGTGTTCGTCAAGGAAAAAACCCAACAAACCAAGAAAATGAGAAATGCACTACAGTGTATAAGACTATCCTTGTAGAACAATTTTTCCCGAAACATATAAAAAAAAAGAATACAAAATAAGTTACCTTGTTCTTTAATAACGACGGTGATGGTAGTGAAAGCCTACACTTCAGTATAAGCTTAGCAGCAGGGGAAGTAAACTACTCTCAGTGGACCTTTGGCAAAAATGGCTATATACAATGTGCAGATAAAACTGTACCTAACATCTAAGTCAAGATCCTATGTTAACTAAAACAGTGATCTGATTCAAGATGGCAGAAATAATATCCCACTATGTCACCCACATTGTCAAAATGCGAGTATTTTTTTAAACAAATACATTTGTTGCATCTACAGCTTCCTGACCTGGTCACAGTGCTGACTTCTTTGTAATAACAGAAAACATGGATAAGGTTCTCTCCTTTCCATACACTGTGTTAAGGACATTTACCTTCCCAACAACAAAATTTCTCTTTGACTCTTTATCCTGACAGCTGTAATAAGAGATTTTAGAAAATAGCAGAGTAATCCTATTTGAATGAAGAAATTCTGGGAGTAGTGAAAATGAAAAGCTGTAGATCTATCACAAAACGTCTTCCCCGTGAAGACAAAAGTTATTCAGATTCAGTATATTCCAATAGAATTCTCCCTTTAAAGGTTACCTTGCTCAGAAAATATCTGAGATCTGGTAAAAGGTAATCTGGTTTTGATTGTATTTCTAACCACAGTCTTTCTGTCTACAGTATTACCAGAAAGTCACTCATAAATTTAGTAATCTCCTTCATCTCCCTCTAGAGAAACAGTTGCTAATGACAGGATGTTTTTCATACACCAAGTTTTTAAAAGTTACCCTTCCTGAAAAACATGTAAGAATGCTTTAAGCCTAAAATATGGTTTTGTTTATAAATTCACTTAATTAAAATACATCATTGGCTTCTGTATTAAATTTGCATAGAAATTATTAAGATACATACCATTCACCACTTGTTTCCAAGCACTATAACCCAACTTGGAGCATGAAAAAAATTCTATGCCTCCAGTGAAATTCAAACCCATGTCTTAGAAAATGTGGCTTATATGAAATGTAACACAGAAATAATTATCAGAAGAAAGCGTGCAGAGCACTGAAATAAAACATTTCTGATAGGAGGTCACTCATGAGTAAGAGGAGTCATGCACAACAGTGAAGACGACGACTATGAATAGCAATCTGTCAAATCTGCCATGTGTTATCCTTCTCTAACATACTTCTCTTTAATTGGCCAGCAGTTCTTCACTGGGAACATTTTTTGAATGACATTTCTATGGTTAGGAAATGAAGACGCCATTGTTAACTTCAGACAATCAATACTCCCATATGAAAAGCAGACATATTATCAATCCTTTAAATGTACAAATAGTTTTCTAACTGTTATGAATGGTACTAATTCATGCACTAAAGGAAGCCCCAAGCTGTAATCATAAGTGCATCACAGGTGGTTCAGGCTACATACCTGATTTCTTTATTGATTGCATCTAGCTGCTCCTGAAGCATCATTGCCAGAGTCTGGGCATCAGAATGGCCACTTGGTGACAGGAGGTCCATGGAGCTGAAAAGTGTTTCTCTATCATCATCATCGATGTCAGACATTTCAGTGTCACTTTCAAATGGATGGCTGCTCAAAACGCCAATCTGCTGGGTCCTGTTCCACTCGTGATCCCCAAGTGATTTGACCTGAGCAGGAATTAGGATGTGCATGGCTTATTCCATGGAAAAAAAACTGCAAAGTTGAACTTCTATAAAATGGGAAAGGAAAGCAACTAACATTTAAGAATACTTATTCAATGATTAATCCTCCATTAATACTTGAAATGTTATTGCAGATGATGTAACATATTTTCACATAATTTCTAGTGCTGTGTAAAATCAATCATCAGGAAAATTTACACAAAAAGATACCTAGAAAAGACAGACAGTCAAATATGCTTAAACTTTGATGTCTGAACTTCGACCATTTCTGGTTTCATTTTAGTTCAACAGTACCCTCGCCTGAGCGTGGACAGAAAAAGCCCTGCTATTTGGGTTTGGGGTTTTTTTGTTTGGTAGGTTGTTGCTTTGTTGTTGCTGCTTTTTTCTGGAAATACACGAACTGTAAGCTTAACAGCTTGCTATGCATTCTCTTATCAGGGAATATATGAGGAGAAATTGGGGATTAACCTTTGGTTCATCTCTGCGTACGCCCATCCGGCCTCTTCTAGGTCGCCTTATCACTTTAGTTGACCGATAATCAGCCTGGCTGTCAACCAGTGAGCCCACGGAATACCTCAGCTCTGCTGATGTGTCAAGGTGAGGCCTATAAAGAGAGACGCAGAACTAGACTGAGAGCGCAATAGTAATAATAGTAACGAAAACAATCCAATGACCTTCAGTCTAGGAACAAAGATTTCTTTTCTCTTAAACAAACAAATTATTATGTATCACAGAATAAACGACAAAAATACATCACAAAAAAATCACTTAAAAGTGAAAACTTGAAATCGTATTACGAGGAAATTAAGGAAGAAAACAAACAAAAAAACCCTTTGAATTTTCAAAATGGATAATAAAAATTATCATCCAAAACTTTAACATGAAAAACCAAGCAGATCTCAGGACAAGATAATTAACTGAACTGGCTGCTGAATGTACTATCCTGTATCTTTTCCTTCCATTACTTTCCTGAATAAATATGCCTGAGGTTACTGTAAGCACACTACATGTTCATGAATAAGGATATCTGTAACACTTTCCTCCTGTAAGTCTGTGCTCCGCATTATGAATATATTAGTGAACTGCCCTGTGATTCGGTCATGCCCATATCATCGGTTATGAATGATTCATCTTTATTTGATGATGCTTTTGAGAGTTTTAACCCCCAGTTTTTCCTGTAGCCCTGGTAAGTCTTGGGACATCGTGGAGGGGCACATAAATGATGAATGCAGCAAATCTTTTCTTGGCTGCAGACAATGGTCCTCAGTCAAACAGCAGCAGTAAAAGTTCCCTGCATGCTGCCATAGAAGCGTCCTGCCCACGGGCTGTGTCACCGAGTCAGAAGAGGAAAGGCTCCATGCACCATTTGAGCCTTCAGCCACAGCAGTGGAGACCTGAACAATCTCTAGTTCTTAACACATAAATGATCTCCATGTAAAACCAGCATGATTATAGTAGAAAAACGAAACATAACAAATACTACACTAAAAAGACAACTAAATATGTATTTGTTTATAGCCACTCCTAAAAAATGTCTGACATTTTACTATCTATGAGACCAGAAAATGAGAGTTTAATGTTGTACTTACATTTTTATTTTTTTTTTTTAAACTTGGAAAAAGTGCTTACGGTCACCTACAGACAACTTAAAGGGTTCACTGCAACGTTAATAACCAGCTACGGGAAACAGAATAAGAATCAGTTTTGCTCTTAAACACTTCTCTCACTTTGAAAAGAAAGCTGTTCAAGAAAATGATGGCTTTAATACCAGACACAAAAAAGGTAAATAAGAGAATGTCTGCTATCCAAAATGAAGGAAAGGGTACAGAAATGCTGTATTCTCTATGATGAAAACTGCAGGCTCTAAGTGTGACTGTTCTCCTGAGCTCTAGTTCTGTGTGTGCTTCCAAACACAGAGATTCACTTTTCCTTGAGAAGAGCTTAACTTGAATTAAAACATGCTCATACTTGGAAGACTGAAGCATTGGTCTCAATTTCAAACTTGTCTTTAATGAAGTAAAAGATAAAACGTTACAACTGTGGTGACTGTTTATTGATAAATGGGAAATGCAAAAAAATCATGGAAAAACATGAAAGCCTCTACTACAAGCTACTTTGACAGAGTGGAATGAAAAACCAGAATTACTGTCTGGTATTACAAGTACTGTGACAAATCTAAAATAATAATGGAAGTATTTCAAGCACTAATACAGAGTGCTTTATAAAAAATAAATACTGTAAGAAAACAAATTTTAAAAAAGAGAGGTACCAGAATTCCAGAAACATGAGTATGTGCCATAGTAATCAAATCAGATAGATAAAAATGTCACAGATCTTGAATAATGTTTCAGAATTTAGGTTTTGGGTAGAGCATACATCAGAGCTCATACCGTTGTCATATGTGTTCTTTTCTGAGCAACCATTACTTCACCTTCTTTTACACTTCCCACCATGCACGGTAGGAAATTTCATAATATTAGAAAAATTACAATGTTACCTTTTAACAAATTCTCTAAAACTCTTTTTTTTTTTCATTATACCAATAAGAAAACTTGACAACAGTTGGTCTACAAATCTCCTAAGCCCTCCATCTAAAGCACCAGACAATAATCTTTTGGGTTTTTGTATGTTTAATTTGTCTGTACATTTCTCATCTGTTATACAGTAAACCATTTAGAGCAGTGACTGATTTTTTCTTTTCTGTGTTTGTACCGTATGTCCTGTGACAGACCTGTGTTCGGACAATTGATAATACTTGGTACTTGTGCAGCAAGTTGGCAGGAAAAAAGAAACAGCCCAGGTTCCAGTCTCTGGCAGCAAATATCTTTCTGCTGACCAGTTTCATTATTCTGTTGAAATAACAAACTCCTGCAAATACAGAACTGAATATGGGCTGAGAATAACAAATATTTAATGCTGATGGCTCCCTATTCCTGAGAGTACTGGTAGTTTTGCAAGGTGAGGTCATGGAAGGGGAAACACGGTTTTAGGGGAACCTGCTGAATTCCCAAGACATTTAGACAGCTTATAAAGTTCAAGTAGCCCTTTGACAAGGGCTAATCAGACTCCTGTTTACAGAGCAAGAGCTAATGATACTCATCTACCCAGCAAGAAAGGCTGCAGTTCACCAAGGACGGCTGCTCCAAAAACATCTTTGCTGTTTGTTGCAGCAGTTCAATAGCCCGTGTCCCATCAAGCACTCTCAAAAAGCAGTGCTCTGTGTACCTGTAGTTATGCTTACACTCCCAAAGGAACAAAAATTTGCACAGTCACAAACATCACATTCTGAATTTCAGCGATTTACACTTCACCACATACAGGAAAATATTATTTCATGAGATAATAAAGGTCGAGGGAGAAACCATGTCCAGGTACTGAACAAGATGTCTGAGGAAACGATGGGCAGACAATACCCGAAGCAAGCAAAAAAATTATCCAACAAGAATAACTTTAGAGGATTACACTGCTCTGAATTCAGTCTTGGTCCGTAAGCTATGGCTAGTAGATTTTAAAAGTTAACATGTTGCTTGTTATAAAAACAGGATATAGCACACAATTATCAATAAAGCAACAATTTTATTTTGAGGGATACTTTTAGACAAGAAGGACTGTCTGGCTAGAATTACAAATTCATGTCAGCCATTGGTAGCTACTTCTATGATACCTGTCTCAGTATTGCTCCCATATTGCTTTTCCACCACACAGAGGCATAATGTTTAATATCCTGTTATGATATTTTCAGATCGCTCTGAACACTGTTTTCATCTTTAGCTGAAGACCTGTGTCTTCACAGATCTTCCCACACTAAGCAAATCTGAGTTATTTCTTGCTAATACAAAAATAATTATTAGATTTACTTGACAGAATAAATAAGTAAGATCATAAATACGCTGATTAGTTTCAGCATTGAAGATGATGGTTTCAATTTTATTATTAATCTCTCCTGTGAAAAAAATGGGTATTTGGATATACTTCTAAAAACATTCCACAATTTAAAAGACTTTCCTTAATCTCAGTAATATTTCAGAGTATACTCACTGCTATAAAGCCCTGTTTACCTATGAAAAAAGTGAAAGGCAACAGTAATAATCACTGCACATTTTACATTTTTTAAAGAAATACCTGGTATTTTTAAGCGTGGTCTGAACACATCCCTGTTGTAAAGGCTTGACACTTATATTTATGTTCTATTTCAGCTTAAAGTGAGGAAACTTTTGTCATTAAATATTACCTTGACAATGTGGGTTCAATTAAAGAACCAGCTCTCAATTTCATTTGATCCAGTTCAGATCTCAGTTTCTCAATTTCTTCAGCAAGTCTTTCCTGGAAATAAGAATAGTCAGATATCCTTACTTGTGATACAATATATGTTTACTTTATGAGATATTGCTCTCGTAAAGCTAAACAAGTAAGATAAGACACATTGAACGTAGCACTGACTATAATAAGAAAAGGCCATGAATTCACTCAAATCTCATTGCTAATAAGACATACGCATCAAGAGGAGCTTGTATAGCACTCTACTGTTTTCTACTAGCTGGAAGTGATGACAGGACAGGTTTGCACTTGAAAAATTATTTTTTCCTTCTTATACAGCTAGGGCAAGGAAAAGAAGAGCTGGCACTGATTTGGGCACTAACTGCACGTTCTGTGCCAGACATAGTTCAGTGTGCAACACTTCATTTGCCCTTTACAGACAGAGGTTGTGTTCTGGCCTTTTTATTTAATAATAGAGACACAGACTTAAAGACAACTACATTTTAGATGTCTTGTTGAACTACAGCTTTACAGCTCGCCCTTGGAAGTTGATGAACCTCCAGTATGAGGTGATGCTGGTGAAAAATGACACAGTGCCACAAAAATCGGATTTTTGGAGCCAACTAACAAAAAGACTATTGACAGCAACCACTATGGAAAAAAGGGCTGTTCCCAAATTTTACAAACAATGGTAGTCTACTAATAAAATGAAAAGACATTAAAGAATTTTAAAGCAAATTAAGAGATTAATATCTGGTGTTATGTCCCTCTATCTGAAATTGCTTCATCAGTTTCTTCATCAAAGTGGAAGAAATAAACCGTTCAAAGTGGGAACTTGGAAGCTCTGGAGTCAGACATGTGTGGTCGCGTGTGAAGAGAACTCATCTCCAATCGCAGTAGTGGAGTGTTCTATTTATTTCACTTCCCACCCTTAAGCCAGAATCAATAAGTATAATAAATAAAAACATCTTTGCAAAAATAGTTTCGATACAAGTGTAGATTTTTATACCAGATTTTTCGTGTTTGTCAGGAGTTGATATGTACGTTCAAGACAGAAAACAGACGGTAGAGAATCAGCCATTGTATTTACTTTCACTCTAACACTTTGAAAACAATAAAGTTATGTTGGAGAGAACACTGACAAAATGCCTTATTTACACCACAAAAATCGGTGTCCATAATTCAGGCTTAGATTCTCTGGTAGAAAAATGATAGCAACTTTTGTTTCAATTGATACAGCTTTAGATATGTCCTTTTTGTCACCTAACTTGATGGTGAAATATGACCGTAATTTTGCGACAGCTGAATCACCTTATATATACACTGTGGTAGTACAGCACAGAAATTTTATTTATTTAAAATGCCCTACAAGACTTTAATCTCTCTGCCTTTCTACAGGGTTATCTGAATGTAGAGGAAAACAATTTATTTGAACAAATACATATTTTGTTATTTTTCGCAAAGTTCTTGATTTTGGATGTCGTATGATATAACTATATTTCTATTGAATGGATTATGTTTTTTTTAATTCTATACAATCTCTTTTAAATGGATTTGATACATTACAAAAACACTTCTGTGAATCTGAAGGCAGACACATTTGTTTATCCCACTGCGCTCAAGGCAAGTATAACTTCCAAACAAAATCCGAACATTTGGGATTGGAATAAATATTTATAATTAATTTGACTGATTCACTAAACAGTATTAGGGGTTAATTTGCAATGAACTAAAAAAGGCTATATATTTTCAGATATATTTAGCATAACGCCACTGCACCTGTTTAGAAGAGTTGCATCAAATCAAGCAATTGCATTCTTCACTATGAAAGTGTAACCAGTTATGCATACGTCTCTCTTAAACAAGACTCTTTCAGAATTAAAAGTGATAGCAAAAAAATTCCAGAGCCAGTAAAATCAATATGAATTTTAGTATTGAATTCCTGAGGCTAGGATCTCAACCATAAACTTATCTCAGAACAATTGTTAGAGACCCTCAAAGGCTAGTTAAGACATCTGGGTGATCAAAGGAATTATCATTGATGCTAGGAATATTTTACATGCTAGTTGGATAATTAATATAGCATATAGATATTTGCAAATAATAAATATATAACTTTTGATAAAACCAGATAAAATCACACTATTTTATAGTACCTTGTCATGTAAAGACTCTTCCAGATTTTTCCTGAAACTTTCAGATTCCTGAATCAAAACATTCTAGGAATAAAAAGAAGAAAAATTAAAAAAAGAGAAATAAATTAGACATATATAAAATATCAGCTACCACCATACACATGTAGCCTCCATGTACAAATTAGCAAACTTCATATTTGCTGGACTTTAATTTTAAAATCCTTTAATGCTTCAGTTTGAGTAAATATTTAATTTGAAACACTGGAAATAATACAAATATCTAGTACCACATTCTATCAAGAACAGCAAAAACTTTGCATTTTCCTTGAACTGAGCAACTGCCACACTCTTAGACAACTATTTCTCCCAGGTTTTTGTGGGTTTTTTTTGTTTTGTTTTGGGTTTTTTTTTTGCTAGGCTTTCATCTTGCTTTGTACGACATTTTGTTTCTGTGATATAAACCAGAATTACATCCTTTGGAAGGTTCTGAAATGTCCTTCTGAAAGACACTGAAAGTTTCCCCTCAGATCAAACTGAAGGTGAATAAGTAGAAGAGGGAGGGATTAAGAACGATGAATATAAGGGTCATGTGATTTGAATTTTGCAGGGCCATTGTGTCTCACATCACGTAAAACCTGTAAATAACATTCCCTCTCCAAGGATAGATGGTCATTCTCCTGTGGTGACAGCATTTTACTCTTCCCAGAGGAAGTGAGGTAAAATCAGCAGGTTAAAATACAAGAATGACAGCACATCCGAAAAGTAGCCATTGCTCAGTTCTTGCCCGCTTTCTCTCACTGCCTCATACCATGTTTTGCACTGGTCCTTTACAAGCTCTTCAACAGAATCCCCGCTGATAAAACGGGGACTCATAATATTCAGCATATTCACTTCGCAGTAGTTCTGGAAAGATCCTTGAGCGCACTCTTGAATTAAGTGTTGAATATATAAGTTAGACCATATTTGTGATAATATCTGGTAACATGAAAGCAGCATGATGCCTCCGTCCCCATAAAAGCAGAACAGGTTTCACACAGGAGAATCTTTATCAAGCTGAACTTCACACCGCCCTTTGCACTGTACCTTTTCTTCAAGTGCTGCCATTCTCTCTTTTAAGTGTAGCTGCAGGCGCTCATTGGATTCTGTCAAAAGTCTGTCTACGGTATCTGATAATCTTTTGTTGTGCTCCTCATTCATTTTTTCTCTTTGCCTTGCCTTTAATGTAGAACAGAACAGACAGATTGGTAGGGTCCAAAATTAACCAGTACAGACTAGTATCATTAAAGAATAAGAAAATTTATGGTGACTGCATCCATTTAAAGAAATTCCACAGGAAATGTAATTACAGTTATTGATTAATGCACGTTCATTTTTGTATCAGCAGAACGCTTTGCAAGATGCAACTAGATCTAAACTAGTATATTAAGATGGTCAAGTAAAGCGGGAGGATGCTGCCATCACTGCTATAAATAAAACATTTACCAGTAGATAGATTTGTGTGCTGGAGTGCATAGCGTAGTGCTATATTGACAAATTAAAAGAAGAAAAGTGCACAGAAGTTGCCTGCAATACACATACTCTTTGAAGTTCCTGATTCTTCTCTTCAAGTTGAGCTTCTAAGTGTCTCATACGTTCCTCAATGTTTCCATGCCTTTCTTCTGCCTGTAAAAAAATAGAAAGACTCTTTCTATAATTTAAGTGGCTTTGTAAGTCTTTATCTCAGTAAAGTTTAAACAAAACATAAAGCAAGCTACTACTAACTGCAAACTTAGTTTTCCAAAAAGAAACTTTATTTAAACAGGCAGCTGAACAGCATTGCTTGAAATGTGTCAGCTACAAAGGCCTGTTACATCCAAGCATCAGCAAAACATTGGAGTTATTTATGAGCAATGAATTCAGCCAAATGTAACATGCAGACTGTGCATGGTTTGAACACAAACCTGCCATCGTAAAATTGTAAGCTCCTGAAGCACTGAACTGCACGATGGTTGATTATCAATAAAAAAAAAAAAAATAAAATAAGTTAAAGAAAAAGAAAACAAATCAGATGAATTCTATTTAGCAATAGAAAGTAAAGTCCAGTAGGACTACCTTCCTACGTATGGAGATCATTTCTTGTAGTTTAGCTTCCATAACATATTGATAATCATCAGATGAGGTAGAAGAGGTTGGATCAGACTAACAAGTCAAGGAAAAGGAGAGGGACAAAATTGAAAAATCAGAACTAAAGACACTGACACTGAACAGAACACAGCACAGAATGCTTAAAAGAAAAGTGTGACTGAAAATTTAATACTTTTAACTGACAGATTTTTACGTGGAATAAACTACACTGATACTTGGTGAATATGATGCAGTTGATGTGGAGAAACTGAAAATAATGGAATGCTAAAAAAGCTATCAACCTACACATGGAGGTTCAAGGTTAGTGATGGCTGGCTGATGACATATTACTACGGAGTGGATTCAAAGCAATACTGTCTAATCTAATGGGGTTTTTTGGAATTATGGCAAACTAAACACCAGAATAGGACTCTATGAGGACAATGTCAGAAAGTCCTTTATAATTCTTCTATAATTTTCTAGGAATGAAACCAATGCATAAATACTAAATTAATGGATCGGTCAGTTACAGGATTGTGCAATGTTATGGTACATTCCCTGATTTCTAGAAAACAGAAAGAACGTCAAAAGAGACAAGGCTCAAGCTTTAGTATTCCATTTTAGAATACACTACATAAGCCCTTCTATCCAAATAAACAATGTGGTTTTCATCCCTTTGAAAGGATCCACCCTGGTGGACCTCTTTGGAAGATCAAGGTCATCAGATAAAAGAAGAACCTATAAATAAAAATTCATTAATACGAACGAAAAGTCATTACTGAGTATAGAAATGGTAATCCATCCTAAGATTCATTACTACTTCTAACAGAAGTTGACCTTAATTAGGTCATTTGTTGCAAAACATGAATATTCATGTTATTGTCATATCAAACAAGTCTATGTTATCATTCAAAATGAATAAAAAACCAAAGCCCTTAAAGGAAGGGAAATGCTATATTGGATTTGTTGCTATGGAAACAGGAATGTGCATAAGGTGTATAGACAGTGCTACTGATGACTTTGAGTTGTGAGCTTGTGCTTGTCAAGCGCTTTTTCACTGTCAGATTTACCCTCTCTCAAAAAGAGATACTGGACTCTATCTTTAGATGAGCAAACTTTAATATTACAAGATATACTAATTTTACAACTGCATTTTTTTAGTAAGACTGTTTTTCATACTGTTGTCTACCAAAGTTTTATCAGAATAATTAGGAATAGATACCAAAGTAATTCCAGATTTTCATCATAACTTAAAAATACCCATAACTTAAACTCAGTAGTACTATCAGGACCCAAAGATCAGACAGCCAACAAGCCTGTGATCTACAGATATATAAATTGCAGCTTTTGATATGAAGACATCCATATGAGAAAATCCTGGTTTTTATAAATACAAGAATAATGCTTAACTTTGAAGATCACTCTATTCTTTTGAGAGTAAGCACATTCACAAAACTCAGATTCTTGCAAAATGTAATGGCAAGTCAGTATACTTTGTAAATAAGCTCATTTAATAAGTGCAGTTATTGTTTCTGATCTTGAAGCACACATATTGTGGTGTATTTGAACTTATTCATTATCGGAAACTATTTTGTCTATTTATTACGACTTGGACCAGTGACAATTCCTTTATGATTTTCTTTATCTGATCTTTTAGCTCTACATATTAGTTTGTTTCAGCACGCAAGCACTAATGCACTGCTTCCTCTCCAAATTGGATAAAGATAGGGTTGAAAAAGTTAAGTCCCTGTGATTGCAGAAAACCAGATCATGCTATCCCTTCCATAAAGTGACCAAGCTTTAACCTCCTCTGTAGAAGACAGACTTTTCCCCTTTTTGAATCCTGGCTGCACTGTTGGTTCGAGGTGTCCCCTAATGTGTCTCCACGGGTCAGGAGAAGATTTGAAATAATCAAAGCTCTGAGTTGATGATGGAGAAGGCTTAAGTAATTCTACCTCTTTTGAAATCATTTTCACTGAGGGAGATATAGAACCCATTGGGGGTATCATCCTACAGAATTAAACTACTTAGAAGCTTCATTAGCTGACTGCAAACTTTAAAAGCAAATTACTTAATCTGCACTGCTTCTACACACTTAATCACAGATTAATGCAAATTATGAAGATAACCAAACTAATACTTCTAGGTTCAAAGGGGATCTCTTTTAAGTCTTCTGATATATGGTGCTGTCTGTCCTAACCTGTCCTTGAGAAGCCAGTCTAGCTAACATATCATTTACATTCATTTTTCAAACTAAAAAAAATAGGTTTTCAGTCCAAACCATGCCATACCTTATTCCTTAGCAGGAAACAGTCTTTTCAGTGCATAAAATTATTGTGGTATTAGGCCTAACTATTATTTGGAAGAGGAGGAGGAATAAAATTATTGTCAGAATTATGTATGTTATCTGAATTCTTCTTTAGAAAACATTCTTGAAAGAACACGATGTTCTCTTAAGATTCTTACAGTGATCTAATTCTGTTATTTCATAACTTCCTATTGCTTTAATAATTCAGTAAGGAATATGTTTAAGATTTTTATATATATATATATATCTTTTTGCATGGTAATTTTCATTTATTTCACTAAGAATATTAAAATGCTGATAGGTACATCCTTCTTAAAAAAAATCTTCCTGAATGTGGCTCAGAGTACTTGTATCACCTGTACACGTAAAAGGAAACAGAGCTGATCCCCTCATTCATCTCCCTTTACATCTTAGATCTTTACATCTCCCTTTATCCTTGGTAGGATAAAAAGAGTTTAAAATTAATTAAAATTCACTATGTCTTAGAATCAAAATAAATGTCATTACTCTAAACACTTAAAGTGTATTTGAATATTTTATGTTTCCTTTATCTATGTGTGCCTCATTTGTTTGCTCCTAAAGTGTTATTCTGTATTACTTTAAGAGAACCAAATTATTTTATAACTGAGACATTAAACAATTCGGCTCAGCTGCTTGTCTGGCAGAGGACAAGCACAGGTGCGCAGCCTTTGTACCTACCCTGGGCTCTAATGCTATTTAGGGTTTTTACCCACTGGTTCTTACGTGCCAAATGCGTGAGCAGCCCCTGCAGAAGCGATATGAATCAAAATGGTGTTGTCTGTAAGGGCTAGGGAGACACAAACACGCGTACATATTCCTTTTCTCTCACTTACAGAAACCTGCCTGTAGACAAAGAACTGCAGTAGGAAAGGGTAGCCCCTCCATCTCCTGGTGTGCCTAGCTGGAACACATTCCCCAGATGAGGGTTTCAGCACCTCTCATTGTCCTTTATGCAGAGGAAGGCCACAACCTAGATCTCAAAGAGACCCTTCCATACAAAAAAAGACCTAGCAATTCACCTGTTCCCTAGTGGATATGCAAATGCCTCCTGCACAAACTTCCCCAGGCCATACTGTTATGGAACTGGAACACCTGTAGTGGCTACAGTTTTTTGTTGTCCATGTGTGTTAGTCAGCCCCAGACATTCCCACTGGAATAGGCTCTTTGAGAGACTTGGGAGCCTACCATAAAAGTATTGAACGTCTCCATCTCTGCCTTGTGGTTTGAGGCACAAGGCAGAGGCTGAGACACCAGTGTTAGTCATGTTCCCGTAGCAGAATTTCAGATACACGTGAAACAGAAGGGACAACTGTGGGCTCCGAGGTTCATAAACAGAATTTGGATTTCTTCTGAGTTGCTTTGCTAAGAGTTAATTGAGTTAAAAACTTTCTAAAGTGGAACTTCTGCAACTACTTGCTTGGCAGACCTTACCCTACATTCTTCTTTTTAATATATGATTGCATGCCTGTTTGCTAGTACTCTGTACAGGAGGATTAGTAAGAGACATGGTGTGGTATTCAGTAACTAGCATTTAAAGCATTTAGCCAGCACATTCGGTTATAAATAGATTCATGAAACTGTGCATCTTGGACTGGATTAAAAATATATGGACAAAACCTAACAACGTCTGACCCCTATGAGATACCAGCATGAGTCTTAATGCTCACTTTGCACTCTATATGCTATGAAATAGCAAAGAGATAGCCAGTATAAGCCAGTAACAGACAGGAAAATTTTGCTTTGAGGGAATACTGAATCAGCTTGTATTATTGCTCTCTAACCCTGTTAAAACTCTACTGCTGCTCCTGCTGCTAACGCGCCCACAAAAAAAATGTTGCTTTCACATCATCTGTTACTGTTGGCACTGCACATTTTCTAGGTCTTTACATCTTAGTTGAAAAAAAAAAAATCCAATTTCAGATGCAGAAAGCACCTGTATGGTACAGGTGTTATCATTTTTCTTCCTCATGCTGATCTGCAGGAACAAATCTAAACTTTTCTAATGGTACGAGCCTATTCCCACAGTTTTGAGAGCTTGACTTCTGAACACCTGCTATCTCCAGATTTCCTACTGCCTTCCCATGGCACACATTCCTTTGGCTATGCTTTGAATGACTGAGTTATTCAAGAAGAAAGAATGTGTTATTGAATCGAGCTATGCAATAGAAGGTGAAAATAAGTGATCATGGTGACTGAGTCACAACAGCTCACAAAGTTATCAGCTACTTGTTCACACGCTCACTTCTAACCCGTTACAAATATGACAAAATATGTTGGCTTAAGTCACACCTTTTTCTGAAATCCAACCTTAGATTTCCATACATTCTTCCCCCTCCTTCATTCCCTCAATACCTTCTACACCTCATAGATTTAGTAAGCAACTCCTTCCATTTAGCTCTGTCAAACTTGCATCTTTCATTTCTTCCTCCTATCATCACAAAATCTTCTGTGGAAAGGGAAGCACACAAGAAGAGGGGTGGTTTGAGAAGACAGTAAGTAATGTGTTGTAGATGTGAAGTTGTCGTAGGCTTCCCTCTGCATAGAAGATTTTCTCTTTTGTTTGTTTGTTTTGTGTTTTTTTTTTCTCGTTTTCCCCAGAGGAAGATTTATCAACTTCCTTTTCCAGCTAGCGCATCATCTTCTCTCCCCCTTGTTCTCAGAGAGCTTTCTGTCTTAACCACATCCACTCCTTGCACGAGAATTTCTTTCCCCTCTGCATCCTTTCCACTGCAGACCTTCTCCTTTCACTTTCTTGCAACTTCTTCCCTACTTAATGCAAACCAGATCCCCACATAGTCACAAAACAAGCATTGTGTCCCGCTTCCCTCCAACTTTCAAGTCATTTTTTATCGCCTTTAAAATAAGCTGAATGTGTTACTATGCTAAATGTGGTTTATTATGATTGTGGTTTATTATGATTATGGTTTCCTCTTCTCCATGTCAGTGCTCCTATAATGCAGCTAAAAAGCACTGTTGGTATTTCTGGTGACCTCCATACAGGAGCGATGGAGTAAAATGCTGACTGCTGTCTTGTGATCAGAGAAGTGACGTGGTACCTCTGCTGCACAAGCACCCAAGGGGAAGAGTGATGACTACTAGTGGGAGTGAGTGAATGGAAGTAGGTGGGTGCTGGTTGTCTCCACTAGACCCCTCCTTGAATACATGCAAGGAGAGCCCATGTTTGACAGAATAACCATCTGAAGATTCTAGATGCTCCAATGTCTGTCCTTTCTGAGGAAAATAAACACCTTATAGGATAAAGAAACATTTAGTTAATATTGGAGGGAGGTTCTTTGTACAACCAACTGCCCCTTCTCCAGGGCAGGCAAACAGACCAATACTGTGAGAGTGAGTACAAGGTGGCTCAATGAATCATGGCAACCTAAACCTTGGATACATGCTGAGAGCTGTGCTACTTGTCATGACCAGACAGTTACCAATGCGACGGCCAGGCAGGACAGCACAGTACATGGGATCATGCTGTTCCAGGTTAGTCTGCCACAGGCTGACTAACCCTCCAGTTGCTCACCCAATGGGCAGAACACAGTGAAAACAAAGCCAAAGTAAAGTTCAAATGATTCAGGTAAATTTATGGTTACTTATCTGAATTCACTGTACTGTCCAAACTTTTGGAAGTTCACTCCTTATGAACTAGTTTGGGCATGGAAAAGTAGCAAAAGACATTCACTAGCCCATATATATAAAAAAAGAAAAACAACTCATTTTAAAAATTGACATGACAGAAGGATCTCATTCTACAACCTTCTTTTGCAGAATCCAACCCAGATTTATTATGAGGAACAGTATAATAAATTGAATGCAGAATTGTAACATGCATATTTGAAATTTGGGTGGGTGGGCGAAAAAAAAAATAATCACATTCAAATCCAGAATATGTTTGTTCTGTTTTGTCTCCACATGGAAATACTTGGCCTTATATTTTACCCACAGTTAAGAAGTCACTGTTTCCAGTTATCCATACTGGATATCCAGTTATCCCATACTACTTTCCTTTAAAAAACATGTAAAATATCAGGCTTAACTCACCTCTTTCAAATGATTGTAACCCCATTAATCTCAGAGAAGCCCCTTTCATTGAGATAGTACAAAAGAAAGGAGAATCAGTTTTGACTTTTTTGCAGTGCAGAAAGACTAGTTGATTCAGTGGGGTCATCTTTTACTTAGTATACATGGCCATGCAGCGACCGTGGTAGTCTGAAGCCAGCTAATTTGAGCCCTACTGACAACGCGTGTGCCGGCACAAAGCTCAAAGGCAAAATTAATTAAGCATTATTCAGCCCCTTAGGTAGGTCTGGCAGCTTCCATTGAATAGCTAGCGTGGTAACAGTATACCCGCTATCTAATTTCAAACAACTTAAGTAAGCTGCAGTGACTACAGTGTTGTCCTTGGTTCCAAGCTACATTTATGTGATCCGCAAAAAGTACTGGACTTTAAACTTCAGAGCTGTCAAACCAGCACCTTAATAAGCTCTACGGTTTGCAAAGACATTATATACAAGATATATAAAACATAGGCTTATTGGACCTATTGGCCAAATTCTGACACTCTTCTTCATGTCATGTATTCCAAGAAGACACAATCTTAAATAAAATTAATTTCTTCAGTTTTTCATGTAATCACAGAGAAATGAACAGAACCAGCATTACAATCTAATATACTTCCTAGAGTTTCCTGCTTGGCAAAAACTTCGATAAAGTGCATTAAAGTGAAATGAGGTGGAGCATCAGCTCTGTTCACAGCTCTCTAACCACATCCCATGGAATAATGTAAGAAGACAAACGGAGATGTATACTGCAGCTTCATGGTCACAATAACAACAGTATCTCATGGAAGTCCCTGAGTGCTCTGCATGGTTGAAATGGGATTTCTTCTTGCAATATTTGTCATTAATATATGTTCAAGGAAAAATGCAGTTGCAAGAAAAGACATGCTTGAGACTGCAAAATACTTACTGGTGCCTAATTGCTGGAGAACTTAATCAGGAAAAATCGTCTTAAAATAGAAAACAATATTTTTAAGCTACTGAGGGCATTACAATATGTGATTATTTGTTGAATCAGAAACAACTGAAAAAAAAAGTTAAAATGCCAAGGGACTGCTCTTATGTGCACCTGTGTTTTTAATAAAATGCAATGATATTTTTTGGTATTTGACGTAGCTCCCTTTTTGCTGACTCTTCCTTTTTTTCCACCTTTTTCAGTCTCTCTTACAAATTCCCACCCATTCATATAAACCTAAAGTGGACAGCACAAAATCTTGATTACTGAATAATGATCTTGCCTTAGTAAAATAAAAAATCTCAACGAATCATCAAATCCCCAAAAATCTTCTCTTTCTTTCTACTTCCTAACTAAATTACTTAAAAATTGGACTTCAGTAGTGAGCTGTTCAGCACTTAAGGCTTCATTATAAATGGAAAAACATGAGAATTGGAAAAATTCATCAAATATAAAAATGGCTAGGCACATAAATAGCTAGAAACATTCCTTGGCAATAGAGAAAGGAAAGCTTAGATAAATCAGAATTATATGTAATACAATCTCTTAAATGCATTTTTGCTTTATTTGTCTGATTTTAAGAGATGAAGAATGAACACATTATCATTATATGTCTTTAGGAAGCTGATAATAACTAAGCTGTAGTACTAACTACGTGCGCACCTAAAGGTATTAGAGACCAAATATGAATACCACACTACTGAAAATTTATTTTTATCTTCTTACTTTTTCTGCAAGAAAGCTGCCATATAGTACATTAATCAGAAAAAACAGTTTGAAGTCCTCTCAAGGTTGGTCGCTTTTGTCTTTGAAAATATATGATACAAAGAATCATTCAAAACAAGCCTTTTACGGAGGCAACTTGCAGTACATACTTTTGTATCGTACAAATGATCCCAGCTGCTATTAAGATTTGATTTTTATAGCACTTATTGGAATGAAAATAACTGTTGTTTCATATACATGGTGTATGAAAATGTCCAGAAGAACTAAGTATGTGTAGGAACGCGACTTCCCTCCGCCCCTCTCCCCTTAAATTAGAAACTCTTATACAGCAAAATGAATCCTCCTAGGATAAGTAATGCTGATGTATTGGAAATAAATGACTCATTTGTAAATATAGTGTAGACTAACTTACAGATAACTACTTTGCCTATTAGTAAAATGCTAAGAATTACAAATTCTTACACTGAGACCATTCCTGGTTAAACTTGTGGCACATGCTTGTCAGGAATCATTCTCTTGTTTCAAATCAGCTTAATAAGACTTTTTTTTTGTCCTTGAGGTGAGGAATCAGGATGCAAATCAACGTTAAACAGTGGGACTTTGGAAATGTACCTATTTCTCAGGGCAGTACCTTAGTCAGAGCCGCAATTCTCTGAGCCAGCTCAGCCTCCACTTCAGGTAAGGTTTCAGCCTTCCTCATCGTCTGCTGCAGCTTCTGCTCAGCCAGCTCTAGACGCTCTTGCAGCTGTCTGTTTTTGTCTTCCAACTGAAGGCCAAAGACAGATAAACAGGTATAAAAAAAATAAGGATTTGAATTAAAAAATTAAGATTTTCCTTCAATTTCTTGGTAACAGGGAAGTGATCAAAACTCACTAGATAAGCATAGATACTCCACAACCTGGGAGAGTTTATTGGAAAGGTATTAATTCAAGCATGGAACGTGTACGCTGCTGGTCTCACTGATGATGAGTGATTTGAGACTCAAGGATCATATGAAGGTGAAGAAAAGGAGTTGTAAAATGGTACTCGTGAACATGAGCAAAAAACTCCTCTGAGCGTTGTTTATCTGAGCAAAATAAAAATATTGGTGCCAGTAAAATGAGAATTTTCTAAATGGAAATATTGAGTCCTTCTCACAGAAAAGTTTATGTATGACTGAAATGGGACAGAAGGACAACTCCAAAAGGAGAGAATTCCCATCAAAATTCATGAACAAATGCCAATCGTATACTAGGAAATGTTAAAACTGACAATTGTTGCTCAGATAATTCATTCATGATTGTATCTGTGATAACCATTAAAGAGAAACAGGAGGACTTTTCATAACTGCAGTATTTCCTGGCCTACTGAGATGAACTACATGATGAAGACTTATTTAATGGCTTGACAAGTGTTTCCTACTTTCCTGTTCATTCCAAGTAATAGAAGACATAATGAAAAAGGAGTGTGCTTTTAGATTCTTTTTTAATCCTTCAAAAGCATGAAAAGGTAAGCTTTTCACATCACAATGCTGCAAGAAAACTTTAAGTCTGGCTGCATGTACTCTAAGCCGAGTTCCATCAGTCACTGCTTTGAGTAGAAACACCTCCGCAGCACAGCACAACTGACAGTGGCAGCAATAAAAACATTAAGGACAGATGCAGGTACCTTACTTTTCCATTGTTAGGTGGTTTGCTTTTTTTTTTTTTTTCCTAAAAATTGAAGATACCTCTTAAAATAGCCAAAGGAAACTGGAAGAAGCCAGAGAGTTTGAGTTCTGATGCTTTAATTTCCCTGAAAAGGTAGTCACGTACATATATATACATATACACACGTACAGAGGGATGTGTGCATGTGTGTGTAAATATATCTGCATAGAATCATAGAAGCAGAGATTATCAGATCATACAGGCTTATTTCTCATATAGCATTTTATATCGTTTGAAGACGTGATAGGTGAAAAAAAAAAAGAAAAGTCTGATTCTGAGGCTGAGGAGCAATTTCATCTTTTACAGTTTGAATTATACTCATTTCATGTTAGCTTTCAGTTCACATTGTAGTCTTCAAATTCCCAAACATTTTTTTCCTGTTCACTTCACACTTCAGCTTGTGGAATCACCACAGAAACAATGTACCATGAGCGAAAACCACACAATCATGTTATATTCTTTTTCTAAAAGTTATTGACAGGTAGTTTATCTATGCACTACTAATACATGAAATCACTAGAATCTTTTGTATGCAAATTTTGGTCCTTCCTGCAGAAGGAAATTTCTTTTGCTTATACTATTTTTGGGTTTTGCTTATTTTTTTGTTTGTTTGTTTAAAATTAAATTCAGAAAATCATTACATAAGAAGCAAAGATAATCCTTTACTTAGGGAATATGACTATGTGCATTTACGAAAGACACTATTAGAAAAACACAGTTATTTTACAATGTTGAATGTACGCATTGATTTGGTATTCATGGTTGTAGTAGCTGATACAGAGCTGCGAAGTTGAACAATTTAGGTTTTTCAGATTAACTGATGTGTTGATTAAAACTGAACAGATTAACTTAATGGAAACCTCCTACTGTAGATCTGCCCCCATTTTTGCATTCATTTTCATTGTTTATGAAGAAAGCAACTGACTACTGCAGCTACTGCACCTGACGTAGGATGGCTTCCTTGTTTGCCAGTTCATTTTCCAGCTTATCGTTCATGTCATGTATGGAGGTGGATTCTCTCTGTGCACTGAGGTAGCGCTTCTCCAGTGTAGTTATTCTTTCTTCCATATCTTCCTTTTGTGCCATTGCCTAAAGCAACAAACAAAACCATCAAGAACCATGCAATTAAAATGGTATGTAATTTTGTACCAGTTTAATTTTCATGCTAACAGTAGACAGGGATGTAAGCCATGCTCAGCAGTAATTCTGCTGTTTTAAAGAGAATTTATTTCTTTTGGGATTTCTTGTAACTATGATATTTAAAGTGGTAGCTGTTGAATAGAGCAAACAGAAACAATCCTCACCTTTTGTATATTTTTCTAGTCTCTGTATTTTTCAGTGCAAAACCACAGCAAATGTAGCTCACATTTACTTGTTTGCTTCTTAATCAACAGTCGGCTTGATTAGAAAATTGAAAAACTGCTACAGTTACCTAACAATAGAAATATAGTGCAGTGATGTGGGGAAAAAAAATGTATATGCACATTTCTACTCTTATTCCTGTGTCCTGCTAAAATTTTCTGCCAAAGTACATGTAGCAGACAGCAGGTGACATGTCCTGAAATTTCAGGAAAACAAGTGACCACAATGTTGGATACATAACATAACCATAACATACGGGTACATGGTCTGTACGTGTTACAGATAAGGATTTGTTTAAAATCTTGAGCTGTTTTTACTCATGTATTACAACCTGGCCTCTCTGAAGTCAATAGCTGTAATTTAGACAGATAATTCATTAGTCTGTCTATTACATTGTTTATTTCTCCTCAATTAATTTAAGTGAAAACAGAAAGTTCTATTAGTCTTAAACTTGTGTCTGGCTCTTGAGAAGACTTACGTGTTGCCACGTAATCTTTCACAAGGAAAATATTTACTGATGAGCATGTCTTGCTGTTTGTGTTATATTACATTATGAAAGCAGTGTTGAAGTAAGTGAGATTATTTTTCAAGTAAGACACAATGAACATATAAATTGATCCAAATAAGCAGTCCTAAAATGAGCCATATCCAGGCAATCTTTTTGCATATTGCTGTGAAAAAACCCCATAAAAATAGTAATTATGTATGCAAATCATTAAAAACACACAGAAAAAAAAAAAATCCAATAATTTACCCAAGTTACACAATACTGAACTACCTCTCTTGTTGTAGGTATTTGATTTTCTGAATCGGGAAGACTATCTTTTGTGGCCATATGAAATAATGAAGACAGGCATTTCTACCTTTACAAATACCTTTCGCAGCAGATTTTGCACTTACATTTGGTAATTATTATACATGCAAATGTATTTCATGGCCATTTTGGTTAGGAAGAAAAGGGCTGAAAGCAGGTAAGCCTGTAGCTGGTGTAAGGTGGTATTTAAGGGAGAAACAGCAAGTGGCAATCAAGTGTCTTTGGAACCGCAATACTTATCGAAAGGTAAATGAGAGTGTAGATATTAGAGACCCCTAGTGATATAATGCAGCAGTGGTGGAAAAGGAGAAACATGTCAGTGCAAATTATTTTTTGTAACTGGATAAAAATGATACAATACTTTAAAAGAGGCAGAATACAGTGATGTGAAGCTGCTTGGAGGCTGTGTCAGGCATCAGAAGTTCTGAAGGAAGATTTTCTCCAGAATGCTAGAAATAACAGGTTAAATATATACACACACATGCATATATACACACACACAAATCCATAGGAAATACCTATATTGTAGAAAGCAAGTGTAACAGAAAGATAACTACTCTAATTTCAAAATACCAAAATAGATTCTAGAAGCTAGCCTTCCACATATCTTGAGCTCCATGCATGAGAGAAGATACTCTGGAGAGTACTAAGGAGCACAATAAATTTAAGAGGAGGAAAGAAAAACAAAAATTGAATTATACTTCCATTTATTGAGAGAAAGGAATAGCATATCATAACAGGGATAATGAAGTTACCACACATGAGTAAATATTATAATTGATTATATAAATAACACCATTTTATAAAACAGCCCAGGAGTTTTAAAAACTTACTTTACACATCTCTGTTTAACAGAGTTCATCTTAAAAACTTGAAATAGCTGAAAACTTGACAGAGTGCAATCTAGTAATGCTAAACTACAAAGGAGTTGGCCTTTCTCCTACTAGAGTTGCACATATACGCACCCACATTTAAGAACATGGTTTTATAAAGAGATTTCTAGTATTATTTCTTAATGTACATTTTGTGTTTTCTATGTACAAGGGATTTTATCCGTGCTCAACTTTTGCTGCCCAAATTCATTGGCCTCTATCAGTCTGTAGTGGGTACCACAGGAACAACAGTCAAGAAATAGGAGGCAAATATGGTGAACTCCTTACCTCTCTAATGTCTCTTTGATATTTACTGTTCATTTCTTCCGTTTTAATGAGCTCCTTTCTGGCGGTCTCTGCTTCCTGCTCTACCTCTCCCACCCGGGAAGACAGTGCAGCCAAACGCTCCTTCATTTGTGCCATTTCATAGTTTTGCTTTTCCAGTAGTTCCTGAAGTTCAACAACTTGACTGGCTTCATCATTTGAGTCTATGGAGCCATTTGATAAGCGCTGTTAACAGAGAAGTGACATTATTTATTAATTACCTTTTAATGTGGACTCTATCTGAACAATTTCTAAAACAAAGTTTATTTTTAAAATTACAAAAGCAACTAGGAGGAGAAAAACACAATCGTTTTCATGGTAAAACAGGTGTTGTTATGAGAAAATGGCAAAAGATTAGTATTCATTCATAACAAGGGATTCCAGAACTCAACATCAAATAGAGAAGTAAATGTTTGCATTAAGAGCAGAACACCATATAAAAATAGGTTTAGTTTGACGTTATGACTATTCAAGTACAAATTGCAACAATACCACTCCTAAAAAGAACCAAATCACATGCATACCTCTTAGCTAAACTTACACAGCATTTAAACTTAATCAAGGTCTATTTCACTTGCAAGGTAGGCCACACTGCAGACAGGAAGCAACACTAATAAATCGCAAATTCACTTCCAGTGAATTAAGTGCTTAGAGTCTGGACAACATACCGGTTAGGTCTACATTAGAAACAAGTTCTGCTGAAGTACTTTGTGTGCTGCTGAAAGCCCTGGCATGAATATAGTTATAAAGGAAAAAAAAAATAAAAATCAAGAGTCCAGAACTCACATTGCATTTGGAATATGATTTATATTGCAAATAAATAATCTCAGGAAAGAAGTATGATCGCTAGCAGGACTTGCTGGCATTGCCTCATTATACTAGAGAGTCACAATAATGATTTCCAGCATAGGCTAAGCCAGGGTTTCATAAAAATTTAATTTTCTCATGTCAAAAAATTAGGCAAAAAGAACAAGCAAAACTAAAATGATTTGATTTTGACCTATAACATGAAAAAATAAAAACAAAGTAGCCCAACCTGTCATTAACTTTCTTGATTACCCGCAATTTTATCAGTTAAATTTATATTATGCAATATAAGAACACAGTATTTCACTGCAATTGTCATTTTAAATAGGTTATGATGCTCTTTGAGATCCATACAGGAGTATTGGTCCAAAAGGTGCTTGTTGACGTTCAGATGGTAGGGCGTATAGCAATGTATATATGAAGTATTCCTTGTTGACATTCAGATGGTAAGGTGTATAGCAATGTATATATGAAGTATTCCTAGCAAGACCTGAGAGGAAAAACCAAGCTTGCTTTCATTAGCACTTCTGTATTATTATTTTCAAAACATATTTATACAGAAATCTTCTAGGAAATTCAAAGAAAATTACTTTGCTTAATGGCTTTAAAAACACTTTTCCCCCAATCAGCCATAAAATGAACCCAGATCAAGACCACCTGCCCCCTCTGCAGATCATTGAATAAAATTATTTACTCTAAAAATTCATTACTTCAAGTAACTCAGTTCCAGAATTGTTTTCTTTATACTAGTTAATTATATTATCTTGACATTTTATGTTAGCTGCTAAACCACCATTGATCTACTTTCAGGACACCATGATAAAATGACAATAGCAATTAAAAAACTTATTTACACTCAGTTTGTTGTTTGGAAAGTGTACAGTTAGTTTACTTGAATCAGAATCCTATTAATATGCAGTAATCGCATATGTAAACGAAATAGTACTCAAACAGGATAAAACATTTTAACCATCATACTTTATCCCATTGTGTAAATTTGAGATAACTTTTTATCTATGCTATTTATAATCTCTTTTACAGTTTTAATCTCATACAGAATGTTAGCAGTTGTCACAGATGAACAAATTTTACTTTGCATTGAATTTGCCCCACACCTCTCTGAATAGTAGTCCAGGAATTGCTGCAAGATTATAATGTGCCAAATACCAAATCCAAAAAGCAATAAATGGCATGTGATCATGTACCTTACGGGATATAAACCATTTTCATTTTGAAATAGCAAGCTGCAATATCTAGGAGTATGTTCACTGACAGAGAAATATTTTCAGTAATAAAACTTTTCTCATTAAGATATTAATAACCAAAACACATTTAATTTAAATATGAAATATATATTTTTTTCTATTAATTTACTTAATATCTGAGACTTCTGGAAAGACAAATAAAAATGTGTTTAGAATTAATCTCTCACCACCAGACAAATGCTGTGATTGCCAATTATGCATGCATACATTTTTATTTAAGCCCATAAAGGTCCCTCAAAATTCTTTGATGAACTCTTTTGCTTTATATTATTCCTGTATTCCTATATAGAGCTGGTTGGTATTTAAAACTTCCAACTTATCAAAAATGTCAATATTTTATTTTTTTTAGTACAGTTGTGATGAAAAATGTTTTCTTTAAAAACACATTTAAAAATAAAAAAGCTCAAAATTTGGTATTTTTAGAATTTTGAAGCATGCTTTAAAACTTTACCTAGGGATTTTAACTGACACTTTGTCACTTCTATGCCTTGCTATTATTTCATGATATATCCATTATATGGGTACATCACATGGACTAATCACTCCAAAAAAACACGGATAAAAAGTCATTAAGCATTAATTCAAGGAGTAACTGACATAACATTCCTCAGGAGGGTTTTATCAACAGTTTTATGGTCGTACATTCCCCTTTCTCCCAAACAAAAAAAGCTCGAACAAGAACGGGAAAATATGTTATGCCAGTAGAAGCAAAAGGCATCCTGTAGATGATGACGATTCAAACGCATTTTCTGAATTAGTGAAAGGAGCAGGAACCTCCCATGCCCCAGAGGAATTCCTATGGAATAAGCTGGGAGACAGAACTGCAGCATCTTCTCTGTTACTGATTTTGTGAAGAATGTCCATGTCACTCATCGATTTTAACAATTTTTTTTTTTAATCTGGTTGCTTTTTTCATGCTGAAATATTTCCTGGTACTCGAAGGGTTTCCTGTTAATGATGTTGTGTATGAATCGCAAGCCATTTGTAAATAAACAATTAGTTGAATACTTATAATAATAAAATCTAAATTTTGAATAAATGTCTGTTCATTATTATCTGAAACACTAAGGGAAATCTTCTCAAAGACACATGCACACAAAAAAAGTCTCAAAGTAGACATTTTTAACTGTCATATCCCTACACTACCCAAAATCCCCAATGTATGCAAGAAATGGTGTCAAATTAGTATAGTGGGACAAAACTGAAAGTACTGAAAGTAAATGGAAACAATTGGGAAGTCTTTAAAGGAGGGCAAGGATGTTAAAGAAAACTTTTTAACTGGTTGAAACACTCTAGCAGAGAAAATGAACAATGTACATGGTCCCCAGATCTGGATTACAAGTTAGTCATCTTAGTCATCCAGACAAAGTCTTCAACAAATTTCATGATGCTGTCTATCAAACGCGGTCGTGAAAAACCTACATATGGACACATTCCTTAATTTCAATAATTTCACATAAAAGCATCTATTAGTAATGGCTATTTTTCCTTGAAAAAAGAAATGTGGCAAATAGCTCACATGCTTCAATGCCTTTTCTTTTTTTTTACTATTTTATCCAATAAAAGATAGTCCATCTGTTTCTATCACATGTATTTATTTAGACTACAATGCTGCAGAAATAGTATCATCATATATTATTGACTTCATTTTTTTTTTGTTGTTTTTTTGCTTTCTACAGACACAACAGGCACACACAGCCGCAATGTGTGCTATGGCTGCTGCCCACACCATAAGGGGCTCTGCCGCCTCCTCCTGCCCCCTTTCACGCGTTTCTCAGCCAGACGAGAAATCTGGTTGGCATCAGCCTGAAAGACCTAATACAATCTCAGACATCTTTGCTCAGGCTAGTTCAGAGCAAATAAAGGTAAATGAGCACCTACATCTGTTCGCAGCAATGCAGCACTTGCTTTCCTCAACACTGGGAAGAATGAGGGAAAGAGCAACAGCAAGAAGGCAGCCTGCTGTGGGGTTTTGGGGGTTGCTTTTTTTCGGTGGTATATCACTACATACCAGATAAATAACTGTGAAATCACTGTCCATACTAAGGGTTTCAGAGATACTTCCACTTCATAAAGAAAGCTTTTACACTCACCCGAATATAGCGAAATGAGTTAGGAGGAGAAACAGAAAGGAGATGAAATAATTGTCAAGATAATCTGATGACAGTGACGGTATTAACTACAAGAGAGGCGGCATACCACAGAGGAAATCAAAGTTCAAAAAATATCCTGTAGGACCAAGTGCCATAAAGGGTAATAAGGATTAAACAAGAAATGGTGGTGGTGGTGGGGGGTCGGTATGTGTCATCTTTGAATTGCTTATGGTCTGTGGAAATGGAGGAGGGAAATAAATGTTCATGTTCCCTACTGCTGAACAGTATGAAAAGGGAGCCAACATCCCTAGTATCAGATTTTCTTTCTTTCAAGATCCAAAAAGCACAGCAGTAAGGCAATCTGCTGCTTGTATAGCAGTGTCAGCAGGGAGAAGGACAGCAAATTGGAGCATTACACATAACAATAAACTCCCCCTAGACCACTGCTTCTCCCCTATTCTATCTGCCATGAAAAAATAAAAGGAAAACCAGCCACAGACTGGTTTATGAGTTAAAACCAAGAACAATGGTAAAAGGAACACCAGGAGAAAGTGTAAAACAAGACTAACCCTGAATATTCTAGCCTCTGTTAATCCATTTCATGTTGCCCTTTCAATTAAGCCTTAGCAATAATACCTAAGGCAAACTGAGTGGAGGTACACTTAAGCTGGGGGAAAAAAATAATAAAAATAATAAAAAAAAAGAGTAAGCACACCAGACCCAGACTACAGCAGTTAACCAAGAAATTGTAAAATTGTCCCAGGCTATTGATTGCAAACTACTTCTCTGTTTTATTTTGTAGAAAGAAACGTACAGTCAACTACATACGTTGCAAAACATACACAGAAACCTAATTTTATAAAGGCAAACCCCAAGAACAGTAAAAAGCACCCCTCAGTGATATTTTTCTCTCCGGTTATAAAACATCTGACAGATATGTTTGGTCTAAATACTATCAACCAGTAATTAATGATGTATTTTGCGCTAGAATTTAACCTCAGAGAGTGGTGAGAAGGAAAACAAGAATATCTCAAGGAGTTACCTCCGAACAGTCAGCAGTGGTGATAGGATTCATTTACTTGACAGAACTCCACATCATTGCCTCTCGCTTTGTGGTAGTATGAGCACAGGTGACTCACACGATGCCCATGTGCATACGCAATGCCGTGTCTGAAGACTAAATTAAGGTCGTTCTAACCACAAGGTACCTTTTTGAATAATTGAACATAATCTTAAAATTCAGAAGCCTGGTCTTTTAGAATTCTTAGAACAAACTAGTATTTTTATGGTGTAAGCACTGGGGCAGTGGTAGTGTGTGGATGGTTTGTGGTTTTTTTTAAACCGGCAAAGTGGGTGCTTTGCGTCTACTCTTTACTAAGACACTCTCTCTAAATTCTTTTTTTAAAGGAGTACTGGCAAGTTCATTGCACCATAAATGCCTAGTGTCAAAACTGAAGTCCTCACCATCTTCTCAAGTCAGTCTACCGTCATTGTGGTTTCTGAGAGTTCATGCTGAACGAATTTCTCTCGAGCTCCCCTCCTAATGTTCAAGGCAACTGTCGGTGTTAGGCTGGCTACCTTTGGCAAATAGCATAAACCAGAAGACTTCTGACACTATGTTACACTAGAGTTATGCCAGAATTCAGTTATCTTTAAAAACATGAAAACTTTTGTTAAGAACACATATTTTGTGTTCATTTGATTACACATATTTTTCTTGACATGCAACATAAAATCTAACATTAAAATGTTTTTTTCAAAGGTCTGCATATAGTAAATTCTATTTGCTAACTATGTGAAGGTTCATTTGTCCGTATAAACTTTGTAAATATATGTAAGCAAAGAACACAAGTTTATGCAACTCCTCTCTGAACCTTGTAACATGACAAATCAGGCCATTGGGTAAAACATACAGAAAAATAAAGCAACAGATACAAACTAAGGTTTGGCAAGCAATTGTTTTCAGAAAAATCATGATATTTAGAAAAGGCAATAAAAAATAAGACAGAATTTTTTCCAAATAACGGAATGTCATGGCTGTAAAAGCTCTTGGTGACTGGAATATACTGTTACCTGCCTCCAGATATGACATATCCTCATATCTGACATAAGCCTGTGACCCTAACACTTATGGTGACTAGACTTTTTCATTCCCTGTTACGTGATATCTCTTTTTCATTCCCTGTTATTCTAGGATGGCATCTCAACCTAAAGAACCATCACTGACACATCGTTTTGTGAGACTTCTCCCTTCATCTTCTATTAAGGTAGGTGCCAGCTGTTGCTCAGTAATACATACATGTATTTGGTGAGTTGCTCTGACTTCTGGTCAGCCAACTGCTGATATGGCACCTGAGATATGAAAGTTTTCCTGTACTCCATATGCAATATACAGAATTTTGATGGTATAAATCACTTTAGAAATAAATACTTTAGAAATATTTTGGAAATACAACATGATCAGTACTAGCTCCAATTTTAAATCCTAAATTATGTTTAGACTCTCTTTGAACCAAGAGAATTCCTATGAATAATACAAATATAGAAAATTCAACATGAAAAAAAGTAGGAAAGAAGTGCCATTTTAAAAGTTTTAAAGCTTTAAGAACAGGTGGGGGGTTTTTTGTTGTTTTTGTTTTGGTTTTTTTTTAAAGCTTTTAAAACAGCTAAGCAGAAAAATTGGAAAATTTTGTCCCAAATGCCAGGGGAAAAGATTATTTTTTGCCCTGTAGTGGTGGAGATGTTCCTTTGGACTTAGAAAAGCTGGCCATGATGGACAGATCATCAGGGGAAGAGACAGAAATACAGTATATTTCTCACGTCAAATAAACTTGTCTGAATTCTGTAGTATAAAAATACTAAAAAGGAAGTAAAATAATCACCAAAGGAAGCTAAATTATACACATCGCTTGACTTCATGAAAGTAAAAGTTAATGCTGCAAAGAGTAACATTTGCTGACACTGTGTGAGATGTAAGAATAAATGAATAACAAGGTACCAAAGATGCTTTTTACTATAGTGTAGAGTTCTTCCACCCCTATTCCATTCAAATACCTCACGCAAAAGCTTTAAAAGAAAGTAAATGATATTAACACAGATCCATAGCTATGTGATAGCCCAATCACAAGTGACAACTAAGCAAGCAAAAGCAATACGATCATCATCCATATAATCAGCACTCAAAACAGAATGTGAAAAGCCATGCCTAAAATAATAGCATTACACCTAAGCTGTCACAGCCACTCCTGTGGTTGGATGCCTCATCACATTTGAAGGCTATGCAACTTCTCTAAGTTGTTCCACATCTTTTGGTCTGTGTCAGGCAGTAATCTCATAATCATTCGACATATCCTCTTCAGTTACTCTAACTCTAATCAACTATCAGAGCCAATGTTCTCTCAAACTGAACTGTTTCTTCCCCACCCCAATACTGATGTAAAAACAGCTACCTTCTCCAGCACTTTTCTCTTCAAACGTCCTCACTTTCTTGCTCTTTCTACCAAGCCATCAAAAGACTCCGGCTTTTATTACTGCTTTAAAGATCTGGAATAACTCCACTTCCTCATCAGTTTTCAGCTCTTATTCTTCTTTCTGATGCCTGTGATCACCTGTCACACTTTACTCACTTTGCAAAATCGGGGAGGGAAAAAAAAGTTTACTTGACGGGTGGGCATTTTTCTTCTTGTTGCCGGTGTCTTCCAGATGCATGCTTATTTCTCTTTTACACTATTAGAGTTTCTGAGATCTTACAAAGGAGAGAGAAATCAGTTCCTGATTCTTTATTATAAGGGTTAGTTAGCAGCCCAAACCAAATTATACAAGCACACACACTCCACACCCCCCCTTTTTTCTTGGCTAAGTCCTTTTTCTTAGTAGTCTCACCAGCCTCCCAGTAGAAGTGACTGGCCTGGCAACTCCTTGCAGTAAGTCAGCCAGCCAATGCTGTCCACTAGCACAATGCTTGAAGTGTAAAATTCAACTGCAAAGGTAACGAGAATTTTAAAGCAGTGTTTTAACAGGCTTTAGATGTAGAAGTATATAGGGGCTTCTACTACGTGAAAAGGAAAAGACAGTTTTATGACTGAAAGACAGTCTAACTTATACGAAACAGAGAGCGCTGATTTCCTGAAAAATTAAAGGCCTGACTGAAAAATTTATTGATTTATCATGTAGATAATGAAGAAGTAAGGCAGCTTTTCAAGATAATAAAATTCCTATGCTATAGTATTGAGCACTAAGTACTCGTAATCATGCAGATATACTAAACTATCAAGCAGAAGAGTACTTACAAAACATTTACCTAGACCCTTTCAGAGAGAATATTGCATAATTTCCCAGGTTTACACCTGAGACTCATAAAGATTTCTAATCCCAGCTGCAGCTTTTATCGGTATTCCCTTTCACTGAAAACTTCTCCCATCCCCAGGTGTGTCAAGCCATCGATCTTCATTAAATCCCTCTCAGCACACACTTCTTTAATTAGATTTATCAATATTAATCCAGAAAGAGATGGTTAGAAAGCCAGAAAGATATGTGCGCTGCTTGGAAACAAACCCATCAACTGGTTATCAAATGTATTTTGTGCCTGAAGCGTATTGTTTCTCTAATTCAGAATGTGACTGCTTTGGGGCAAGGATCACGTCTCCTGCTATTTTTTATAAATCGTGCATTATGACTGCACTCAGTAAACAACAAACTAAAAAGTCCTTACAGCAAACTTTCTCTAAGTTACAAACACCCCTTTAGTGGTTGGTGTTCTGTCCTTACTAAGTCCTCTTCTAAACTGGTCCTTTGATAAGGGCTCCACATGTCCCGCCTTCACTCCTTTCTCTGCTATTCCACTATGTTACCAGTTAAAGGGGAAGATTTTTTTATCTGTTCATTCAAAACAGAGGAGCACATGTGAGATAAATTAGTAAGTAAAAACTGAAACCGAAAGTTTTCTTCTGCAATTTTCTACTAACCAAAGTGATCAGAAAATCCAAAAATAGTCAAGTCCAAAAAATGGAACACATTCTGATGATTGTTCTGAAAGACAGACCTGTTACTTTAATAATATTATTCCATTTTAATTTTATTTGATGTGCAGTCTCAAGGTTTTAGCCCACTGTGTTTGCTTTTACTCCTACTGGATACAATGTCTATAATTGTTGTCAATGTTTTAACAGATTTTAGTATTTATAAACTACTGGCATTTGATTTAATTATTGGAATATGTTAGTGTTATGAGTAAGAAGAAAAACTCTGATTCTTAAATAAGTTGAATGTGACTGCCTGAGGTATACTATAAAGCAAAACACCCCCGTAAAAAGTAATTATATACAGCTCTGAGTTCCTCATAAAATGCAGCATTTTTTATTTAGGAGAAAAAGGTTTTTGTTGCAACAGAACTACCAGACTGTTTTACCTATCCTGGTATATGTAGCTGTTTCCATGTGCCTAAAATATTCTGTTCTATTATTCTGAGGGGAAGGGAACAACCATGCTGCTAAAACTGCCCTTACTACAGGTAGGACCAGGGTAGTATACTTCGTAGAAAAACTGGGTAAACCCACAAAACTAGTTAATGGGTTTTAACGGTACAGTTATGGATCTTGGAATAAGAAAGAGTTCCCTTATAAGCAGGTTCTAGGCATCATAGTGACATATCAAATATTAAAAAAAAAAAAAAAGGCACCAAATAGGCACAAACAGGCTTTGTATTTTACTAGTGTTTACAAGTTGCAATTACAAATGTCAGCAATAAAGTTTTAAAATAGAAACAGTATGCTTTCAAAGAGAAACACTCAGATTTACACTGCACTTAAATGCTTAGCTTTCATGTCTTCAGGGTAACAGAAATCCAGGCTGAAGTGCTTTGTCAAGCAGGAACCCGCCTATGCATACAAGGCATCTTTGAGGATAAAAATAGTCATTCCCCAAGCCAATTAATCTCTTTTAAAACCCCATTAACCACCTAAATATATGAAAATTCATATACTTCCAACCTAAGGGTTGTGCTGAAATGCATCTGTGGGCTTTCTTTTTGTTTATTCTTTCTCAATAAGGTAGAAATCCACTGGTCAAAGACATTCCTGCTTTTACAGGAGATATAGACTGGTTTTGCCCATCAGCTCCTGAAACATTATTCCAGAGCTGAGAAAGCCAAAGATCACTTGGCAACAACACCTGCACAGCTACGCTTTCATCTCGAGGATGTATGTTTCTTCTGAGCTATGAAGCTTATGATCAAGGACTGATGAGGACACCAACCCTCCTTGTCCCAAAGCTTCATCATCATTTTGGGCTTGCTTAGGATAAATAACCTCCTCTAGTATTGCTGGTGCAATAATTTGAGGTGGCAGATAATCTTTAGTGACACTTTACTGACACCTTGCACTCAGGTTTCTCCAGAGGTACACCAGGTGTGGTCAATAGCCCCTGCTCATACTGCCAGGAGGGGCTCATCTGTTGTCATTCACTGCTGGCTGTTTCAGATGGGAAACCATCAATATTGAGAAGAGGTGCATATAAGCTACCCCCCTGCAGAATGGCAAGCTACTTCTTCATTTTTTGCACCACTGCAGGGCTTCACACCTGCCCAGCTTCTTTCCTTTAACATCCCTGCATGTATCCTCCATTGGTATCACCTTGATCTCTAACACTGTTCAGTCCCACCTTTGCTGCTTCCTAATAGATTTCCCAATGGGCACTTTATTCACTGGGAATTCTGCTTTTCCTGGCCTTCACTTGTGGGGAAATCAGGCTATCGTGCTTACAGATCAAGTGAAGGTGGCAAGTGGTGTCCAGTGGTCACAGACCTAGATAGGAGAATCTCTGATAATAGAAATGGTTGCATCTTAATTCCCATAGCAGGTGATTTATGTCAGGTTTTTTTAAAACAATTTTTCAAAGTTCTTTAAAGCCCTTCTGTTTGCGTAAGCTGGCCTCTTTGCAAGTTTCTGTATTTGCTAGCTTTTAAATTTCTCTTGCCTAAATCATATAGCTTAGAAGCTTTATCGTCATAAAGCAGAAATTTTAATGTACCTGGTTGAGGTCCCTCCTAGAAAACATTTGTGACCTTACCTGTGTAATGACCTGGCATCCACCTGCCAATGAAAGCAGCTCGCAGTGCAATCTGCAATCTGTTTCAGGCACAAAAAGCTAGACCTAAGAAACTCCTCGTTGCTTGTTTTGTTTTATTTTGTTTTGTTTTAAATCAGGATAATTCCATGTTGAAATCCCTAATACTTTCCTATAGCAGTTGTTTCACAAAGTTTGGAATTTTGTGAAATCATAACTAAAAGCCATTCACTGTTTATCTTAGAATTTTTCCTTTGTTTGTTTTGTGAAATAATAAACATTCATAGTTAATACTTCTCATTACTCCCATTTTACCATTATTTTCTTTTGAGCTGTTTCATTTATACTTGATAATGAGCCTCCATTTATGATTACAACTTGTCACCATTAATAAGATTTCTATTTCTTAAAGATTAACTAGCTTGATTTCCCTTACTGCTCATTTAAAAAAAAATAAAATTACTATGTACCGAGCCATTGCTTTATAGAAATCGATTTATGGTACAGTAGGACAATTTCCTTTTGAACCAAATTTTTTGTCTTATAAAAATATATGTACGTAAACTACTTTCTAGAAAATGTATAAACTCTCATTTTAGCATTCTTGGAATGGTCTGGATTTTTTTTAACTCTTAATTTTCACTATTAGCTTTTTCATAATTTTGCTAATATCAGTGTAGATAAACAGACTAATACAACTTTGATCATATATTTTTAATTAGTGGCATTACATTAACTTTTCAGTTCTCTGGCAATGTCTCATTTTTCCAAATGTTTTTGAAAAAGAAAATGAATGGCCCAGAAAAATTCTTGGACTGTTCTTTCAATCCTCTTGAGAGGAAGTAGCTTAAAAGTATTTAGTAACTTCTTTTAGCACCTATTCCAAGCATTGAAGCAATACAAAATATTTCCATGTTCCTGTGAAATGCAGTCAGATTATCTTCCCCTACCCCCAACCCCAGGTAATCATTCAGTACTAACGCTACAAATGAGCTGAACTCCACATTGACATCTTTCTCCTAAATACGCAAGAAGTTATTCCAGCTCCCGAATGGATGTTAAACTTTGACACACCTAAATCTCAGAAAACAGTCCCGTCTTCATGTTTTCCTTGGTAGCCATGCCGGCTAACTCTTTCTGTAGGTAACTTTTACCCGAGGAATCCTCTAATTGCCTATACTGGTTTGGGACTACCTGTTCTGGGAACCTAGGCAAGCTCTATTTCGAGGTCTGCATAGACTTTACCATGTCTGTATCTTCTGGGAAGTCCAAGAAAACAGGAATTATTAATATGGTGATTTCCTGAAGGCACTGCTTAAGTTTTACCCATTTAATTGCTATGACTATCAACCACACAGCTGAAACCTAAAACGTAGGATTTACTCAGACTGACTGAAACTGAACTTTGACCTCCAGTATTATAAGAGGGGGCAAACCATTACCTCATGACTTATTGCTCTCCATCCCTACTGCTGAAGTTGAAGGAATATTTTCTAAATGGATATGCTTAGGGTCCGGGCTTAAGCTGCAGTATCTTACAAAGTGGGGACTTCATAAAATAAGAAGGTAGGCACTAGGTGATAGTAGCAAGGTAGAGAGCAGCTAGTGCAGAGGATATGAATTCGATTGCACTGGTTGATCTGGTGTCAATATGGCCTTCTGTTAACTCCCTATCCAGTATGCTTTCATTACTATCAGGAGCAAAAACTAGTAAGCACGAGCCTGTAATTGAGCTTAACAAGAGCAACTTAAATTGGTTTGCTTAGGAAGCATAGACGTTTTCTGGAAATAATATTCCAGAAAACATTTCATATAAAATTATAATAACGTGTTACTTTGGCTTTCATTCCTCTTTCATTGATGTTTAAATATGCAGATTTCTTAAAGGACAGTTATTCTTATTTCCACTTAGTTCTGTTTATAAGCAACAAGCCCCATGGCTCAAATCAGAAGACAGCTTGCAAAGAAAGTGGAAAATCAGAGATTTTCAGCTCAGCAGCGTGGTTGTGTTTAAAAGCACAAGTGAGTGGGATGTTCACTGTTTTAACAAAATTTCACACATGTGTCAAAGAGTAACATTTTGCAAGGAAGAGGAAAGTAGCTGAACAGTATTTGTTTACCGTATGTTTCTCAACCACATAGATTACTCAAAGAAAAATACACACATAAAATAAACTGCAAAACATGTAAAATTAGTGCTTGCAGTGCAAATGCACCCTTCTAAATTGGATTGCCTATAAAATAAATGAGTAATGATGAGTGTTATTTTTGATAAGTATGATTTATGTCACTGTTCATCAAATGCCATTAGGCAAAAACGCACAATTAGAGATCCAAGCAGCAGCTCTCCTCGTTTCAGCTGTCTGCCAAATGTTATGTTATGCTTGCATTTTAATTTAATAACTGTGAAGCAAGAGAGGAAGATATGCACCTTGGTTTTTATCCATCTGGAAAACTATGGCTTGGAAGAAAACTTCATTTCTAAATCAGATATTCTCTACCTTTTTTTCTCTTCCAGTCTTAAGTGGCAAATACGTAGCCTAAATTCTATATACCAATTTCTAATTTAAAGAATGATAAGTAAAATGCTCTTCACTTCTCTCTGTATGAACGTGGACATGAATCTGAAGAGTATATATAGGCAGCACAGAGGAAAATGACTTTTTCTAGTTTTTAAGTATCTGTCATCTCTTTAAGGGCTATTTTGGCAGCAGTTTTTGCATATATACCCTTTCACCTATACATTTTTGCATATACGTGCCACTATGCCTTGCTCTTCTGTATGTGAAGTGCAGGGGATCACTCAGCAGGATACAGTATCCGTAATTGTAGCATTACACAAAAAAATTCCAAGAAAAGTTTGTTATAAGCTGTGGGTCTAACTCAATACCCTATCTAAGACCAAGGACCTGCCCATTTGCATTTCCTCTCCATTTAAACAAGTTCATTTTTGTTATACTGGTTTCAGTTGGCATACAATATTCTAAAGGGCTGTACCATAAAATAGTCACATTACAAAAACCTAACACCAAATTATTTCTCATATTGATTGTGTGATCCAATGAAAACTAACATTTTATACCTTTTCATGAACCTTTTGCCCTGGCTCCATTCCTTCAATATGCTCGGATTCGGCAGGTCCTTCACCAGCTGCCATTTTCCTTTGAATGTGTGCATTTTGTTCACGCAAAGCTACAATCTGCAAAAGAAGTAAAATAAGTGGTCAATATACATAAGAAATGGAAAAACAACTGAGCAGACAGCTTCTTAAATCTATTAATATTTCTATCCTGTATTGGCCATTTTTAGCATTTGCAAAATCATAGAATCATAGAATGGTTCAGGTTGGAAGGGACCTTAAAGATAATCTAGTTCCAACCCCCTGCCATGGGCAGGGACACCTTCCGCTAGACCAGGCTGCTCAAAGCCCATCTGCCTGTGCATGCATAAATATTTAAAACCCAGACATATTAATAATGAATAAAGGCCATTAAGGATACAAAGGAACAAATAAATGGCACTATAGTCAACATTGTTTTATCTTCTATCCTTACTTTGTGCTAGGGTTTTGTTGGGTTTTTTTAACTTGAAAGATGAAAGAGCTGTTAGGGACTGATTTTTTAACGCTGCAAGAACAAGACTCATTCATTCATAGAGAACACAATGGATGCCAAACTGGTGTTATAGGAAAACAGTGCCAAAAGGTTATGAATCCAAACCAAGCTGCGTAAAACAACGTTCTGGCTTTCTGTCAACTTCCCATCTGTTAGTAACTGCAACATACGTTTTAAGTGGTTTTTTGTTAAGAAAAACATGTAGGTAAAAGTCCTCTACTGTGGTATTCATTGACTATTTTAGTGCAAATACAAGCAGGTTTTCTCATATTAAAAATATTGTTTTGTTTACTGGTAGCGCTATTAAAAATCCCATGCAGCTACTGGAAAATAAGCTGCTTTCTCTCTGACTTAGTAGTTTACTCTCAGACAATACACAGGATGGAGAGTCAGGTCCTAAAAAATTTTTACATGGTATACTATCATAAGTTGCAAGATCTGGCTAATATAAAACTTATTTACTTTGATTAATTATACAGTTAGATCTCTCTGTGCCATTCTGCTTTCATGAGCAAATACAACAAATGATTTACCAAAGGGATAACATTATGTATTAAACACAGCAGAACACTGGTAGGATGTATAGATGCTGTTTTTGGAAAGCTGGGGAAAATTTAAAGGCTTCTGTCACTGCACTGTGTCTGCATAAATCCTGAGTCAGAAACACCCTAAAACACTGTCCTGTCCTAGAATACAAAAGCACGGGGTAGGAGGGAAGGTTTAAGGCAGTACTACGTGGTAAGCACATACAGCAGCCAAGATTTTGTGGAATGTTTAATTTAATTTAATTTAATTTAATTTAATTTAATTTAATTTAATTTAATATTAAAGATCTATTTCCTTTGATCTGAATAATTTAATTCTTTAATTATTTTTTTCAAATGGCTTTTTTAACTTATGTTTAAGTTCTTATTGTAAAGAACATTTCAATCAGCACTTGAGATCTCAGGGACACACCACTTTAAACAATTCTTCCTGAATATAAATGTTGAAAACTGTTGTGATATGAGTCAGGCTGATTCACTGCTCACTAAATTACAAGTTACAGCCCTTGTACAACTTGTGTGACTCCCACTGATTTCAGTGCCAAGACTGAGACTTGAGGGCAACATTTCATCCAGAGCAATTATAGGAAAATAGAAGAGAGGGAATTAAAACTGTCTGAGACAATCAGTGTCTTTTGGGTTTGTACAAATACACTGAGCTTTAAAATGTTTCACTTAAATAAGAGAATTAGGTCTGTCTTAAATAACATAAAAAGGTCTTTATAATCTCATTAGCATAGCCTCCCTTTCTCCATAGGGATCGGAAGTTTAATAATTTTTTTTTTTCTGGATAGCTTCACTCATTTCTTTTTCTTTATGGTTCCAATGGTTCTCAAACCTAAACTACAGAAAGTATGGTATCCATCAAGCAAAATAAGCCATCGATTAGTGCTAAAAGTTACTTTCAGGTAGATCAATGGAGATGCTTCAATGTATACATTATAAAATTATGATCTATGGAGAGTAATTATACATCATATGAAACAAATGTGAAATCACAGGGTATGTTAACTGACAGCCAACAATAGATCTGGATCTTCATATGATAATCTTTCATTGATCCATTAAAATGCAGACCTCACTATGCCTTCACTTTGAATTATCATCTGTGTCTAATACAAATCCTTAATCACCCTTTAGCTCAGTAAGAATATTGTGTAAACACTACTGCAAAATTTTATCATTTCATCACATATTCCACAATAGTTTATTTTTTCTTAGTCACTGCGGGTCTTTAGATAGCTAGGATCACTGTTTTCTAAATTAGTAAATAAATAAATAAATAAATATTCAGTTAACCCTTCAAAGTGAAAGGCAAATAAAAGAATACAATATGTGTATCATTATTTGGGGGGATTCACTTGATTTTTGAATGTCTGGGAACAATTTCTTTGCCAAAAATCCATCACTGTTAAAGTTTATTGTTTAAATGGTTTTATTACTGTAATGAATGCAGAGTAACTATATACAGGAACAACACGGAGTTTGAAGTCTGGCACGTCTTAAAAGTTACAGCTCTAGGGTAGTCAGCAGATAACACAGCTAAGTTGTGAAGAATTACACAGCTAACTTGCTTTCATACTTGTTCACTCTTCTTGATTTAAAGAATAAATTAAGGCAGAACTAATGCTCTTAAGGAAGCATGGAAACTCTCCTGTGTCTTACAAATGAACACAAATTTTTTTACTTTTCATTTTGCTGAAACAAAACGTTTTTAATTGCTATCACACTCTTGTTTATTACTTATTTCGTATTTAACTTGAACTTTCAATAATGTGCAAATTATTTGCAGATGTGCTAATTTAATCACTGAACAATTTGTGTAACTTTCTACATGGGTAGCCAAAACACAGCTGAATGGATGATGACAATGAAATACGTGAAAGGGAAGACACGGATGACTAAATTTTTTCCTAGGTAGCCTCTGAATCTTCTTAAATCCTAATGATCATCATTACCACTGCTGTACCCAAAACTGGACAATCAACCTAAACATTCAAGTCCAAATAATACCTGCTAAAATATGATCAAACATATCACATATCTTTTTCCTTATCAACTTCTGATTGCGGACCTTGAATGATTAGATTCCTTTTCTAAATTGCTATCAAAGACGCTGTTTTCCTATTTAGCACACTTGTCAAGATTTGACCTGGACCACGGCAACATGTTTCTATGTGACTCTAATCTAAAGTGAGTGTAAAATTGCAGAGATGCCAGTTTCTCCACAGTTAAGTCTAAAGATAGCATCCTGTTGCAAGTCTAAATTTGGCTCCCTGCTAACTTTGCCAAACTCAGTCAGCTGAACTGAAAAGTTGCTTTTTGATTGAGAAAAATGAAACAATGGCTGTGAATTAAAGAAGATTCAAATGTACAGTATTACTCTTCTAGTTGGACCTTTCTAACTTTTGTGGCTTAATCCCATGAAAATGTAATAACCTAAAGAAACATTCCTTTAGCTTGTCCTCTTCTCACAGGCATGTTGATCTTTAACATTCTTCTCACTTTTGTAGTCAGTTTTTATGACTGACAAGGGACAATTTTATAACATTGAAACTTTAAAGAACTCCCATCAACTTAGATTCTGTCTTCTGGATTTCAAAGGTACATAGAAACAAATGGCATAATTTCTAAAGCCTCACTCTGTCACAATCATTCCAAACATATCCTTACACAACTTTTCTACCTTTTTGTCTCAAATCTAAGATATTTTCTAAAGCCCAGCTATTTGATTGATAAACATCCCTACTATATAAATTCTCTCCAAAATATCAGACTTTGTGTCTATTATCTAGTGACATCACTGAATCATATGTTTTTTACGAAGTTAGGATTCAAGAATTCAGATTCAAAATTACAACTGGTTTTCATTTCCATAAATGACCAAATATACATCTCATGTGTGTACACTTGAAAACAATAGCCTAAATTCAGGCGTTAAGGGAATATTAACTCCAAATATTAAAATACACCATAGCATAGAATATCAATACGTAAGCCAGAACTGATCTGAAGAACTACCTGATGTTATAGAACCATATCCATCAGCCACGCTGGTGAAAGGACAATGCAATGAGGCCATCATTTCATAGTGAATAAAGATTACACAAGACTATAAATCAGGAAGCAATAGAATAAATTCCGTCTTTTTAGCAAAGGAAACCCTCTGATTACTGTCTGTAGTAGGACACCAAGATATACAAATGAAAAAAATAAATGATCCACATTGTAGTTGCAAAAACTACCAAACTGTGAAGAATAACCAAAAAAGAAAGGAAAAATCAGCATGCAAAAAATGTCTACATCTGAGCCAGACTCATTGGACAAAATAAAAATAAACTGGAATACACAAACTATACATGAAGGTGCAACAGATTTATTCACGGTGCCAAGTCTCTCACAAGACACAAAATGAAGTAGGAAAAGCATTTCCTCTACATGTTTACTTTGGGTATTTTACAAAATAATTAATGTAAAATTATTTGAGGGGTGTGAGATCAGAATCCATTTCTAAACATACAAAATCCTAGGTGACTGGTTACCTCTGCTGCTGAAACTTAATCATTTCTCTACTTCCAGTTGTTTGAGTGGCCATTCGTTACCTCATTACGGTTTCAGGCTTAACTTCACTATGAATACTTAATATACTTACCTATAACAGCAATGAAAAGTAACTACCAACTTATTACACTTTTTTTATTAAGTTGCCTACTATAGATCCATTTTTTTAATTACGCATTTAGTCTGTGCAGTCTGATGTCATTAAAAAATCTGTCTTACGTTTACAGAACTTCAGTCTTCCCTCTTTACCACTGGACACGTATCTTGGGCATTGATGGAGAAGCTTTTATTAGATTTCCTAGGAGCAGTGATTGTCTCACTGCCAGACTTTCCCTCAAAGCACCAGCACTCTTCAGCCCCTTACGGTTTTCTTCACAGAGGTATGACATTTTGGCTGCTTTTTGCACTGTGTTTTGGTGTTGGTGGAAAGGAACTAAGTGCATTCCTTTCTGTGTTATGAATCATGGTGATATTTGGTCCATAAGTAGCACTGACAACTCCAGGAAAGAAGAATGATAATTTTAGACAGGAAGAATGATTTTGTAGTCGAAAGCTCAGGGGGCCTCAGCATTTGGAAGTCTGAGATGATCGCTGGTGGTGTTACCCGATAACATTTGGGGTGAATCAGAGAATATTGACCAGTTACAGCCCAGACAAAATAACACCCTCGCCACCAGGCCTTCCCTGTAGTTGTTCTGACATCCTCAGGAAGAAGCTGTTGTTACTGTCAATGTATATCATATACTGTAAATTATAAGGATGGTATCCTGGGTACTTTTCCTACCCATAAGTATTTTCTTTCCTTGAAAACCTGGTCCCTGAGGCCTCGTTCCCAGTGCTGCTGGTCTGTAAAAAGTGAGTTCTCCATATCTGCCCCCAACACAGAGCATGGTCTACTTAGAGCTAAAACACTAGGTATCAGCCTTCAGCATCCTGTTTTACCTGGTGGCTTAAGGCAGAATTACAATAACTGAGCTGAAGATCTTGAAATTAGTCATATGTTTTCAAAAGTATATGGCCTCTGTGTTGGTTAAATAAAAACCTATTCTAATTTTTAAAATAGTTTCATAATCAATTTCTCTGTTAAATTTTTGTTTAATTTTTTTGCTATTTAAATTTTATTTAAAACCATCCCCAGTAAAGGATTTAAATGTAATTACTGTAATCATCATGATTTAATTTTATTTTCCATTGAATAAATGATTACAGTATGTGGAGATATAAAGATATTTAATTTAATTAATAAAAATATAAGGCCAAATGTTTACAGAGGTTTCTTTTTATAGGATTCTTTCTAATATTTAAAACAGTAGGCGTATTTTTTAAATTTATTCTTTAAATTTTTCTACTTTGAATTTATTTAGTTTATCATTAATTTAAATAGTTGCATAAGTTTTATAGTTTTATAAATATACTGTTTTGTTGTTAACAGAGGCTCTAAACACATGTTTATAACGCTAAACAGTCCCCTAAAACCAGTAAGAACCTGGGTCATTTAAAAAATGTAAGGCATTAAAGGCATTTTGAGCTTTTGAAACGCTGTTTTTTGTAAACTTGGCCTACCTTAAACCACTGAACTTGTTTCTTTGATCCTCCAACATTGAAACAAATCTGTGCTAGGCAATTAAACTCACCAATAACCGTGCTTTCCTTTGCTACAGCTGACAGATCTAGGCTTTTTGTTTAGTCTCTTATCAAGAAGGTGTTTCTTTTTACATGGGTAGTATGCTAAACTAAACTTCTTGTGACTATGTCGTGTCAGTTTTCCATCCAGCTCTTATATATGCAAGTCCTTCAGAGAACAGTGAAATTGCCTACTTGGATGTCCTCCTACATTACTCTGTCATAACAGTCTATATATACACAGTGTTAAATATCAGATTTCAATCTACTGAGAACATAATTCAGACTCCTGGTTCACCTTCCGACTTTGCTTTAATTTTTACTTTTGCTTTAATTAAAGCTTGTGTTAAGCTTTAAGCAATGTCTTGTCTTTTCTATGGTAAATATTAAGTGTAGCACAGGGAATAAAGGATGCTTCAAGACTGAGGTGATTTTCTTCTGCTTCAATGGAAATTTAAATCCTGATTCCTAAACATAAATATAGCCTTTTCCAGTTATATTTCTAATTTGTGTTAACCTCAAAACAGCCTCTCAGAAGTCACTGGTTAGAGAGTTCAGAGATATATAAACAGGGCAACTGAAATTGTTTCAATTGTACAATAAATTTGTCATTATTAGGATTTTATTTTAGTTACAGGTCCAGAAATACACATACAATTTCTTTACATTTTATATGTAACTTTTGAAAGGGATTATAATGGTAATCCGCATTTTGTATTATCAAGATCTTGTATAAACAATACACTATATTTCACTCTGGTGGAGGAAAAACACAGCGTGAGATGCACACTTGCAAAACATTTTCATGAAAAGCAAATTGATCCTTTGTTGAATCTGAGTAAAAAAACAGATATTATAAAAGGATTTTTTTTCATAAGGGGAAAGGCATTTTAGCCGAACTAAGACAATTATGCGAGACTTTATGTGCTCCTGAGGGCAGGTTTAGGAAGGATGCATCTCATTCAGTGGGGGTTGCGCAGATGCCTTCTGTAAATTTTAAGAAAAGGACTTACATAAAAACCTCGCATATGTCAAAATATTAATTTTAATTGTATTCCTCCATGAGTAAAAAGGAATCTTTTAATAATCCTGTTCAAAAGAGACTTTTGTTATTTAATTAGAATCCCACTGCATAGTTTCAACTTTTACTGCAATTTTTATGAGTCTGTCAGTTGAGGTGTGACAGATTTAGTTGCACTACTTTAAGACATTCATGCTCCCATCCTATCCGTCTGAGATTATCAGCAGAATATCAGAAGCAGCACAAGTAAGTGCCCAGGAATTGCTGTACGCAAGTTCACACTTCATCACAGTTACATTTAGGATGCAAAACTAAAAACTGTGGTACCCGAGGCACAGAAATGCATTCTCTGTTATAGGGGAAGGGGATGTTATACTTTTTGATTTATAGCTGAAAAGAAACATCTCCACTGCTCTAAGAGATCACATTTTATTCTAATCCCGTACAGATCTACTGCCTATAAAGTATCTCTATCACATTCTTTGCCATGATACCTAACTCCTCGTGATCGTTAATTCCCTTGTCTGTGCAACTCTCTGAACTCTAACTGGGAAATTAAAACACAAGGGATCCAGATACCTCAAGAATTGTGCTTATAGGCGTTCAAAACATAAATTACTTTGAAGACTGAGTCTGACTATTCAAAGTACAGAGGAAACCTGGTGCCACAAGTATAGAGAAAAATCCAGTGGGGACTTGACATTTCTTAGCAGATTCCTCCAGCCTACAAGGTTACTGCAATTTACAAACCAAAGGCAAAACAAATTGCCACAGTCTTTGCATTCCCCATTTTCCTGCTTATACGCTTTCTTGTCCTTCTTACTTTGTAATCACTTGCAGCCCCATGATTGCCAAATTACAGCAATTCCAGCAGAGCATAGTATACATTTACCTGCATCTTTTCTCACCTATTCACATCACTGAATGAATCACTGATAAGTTTGCATGACAGACCACTTTGGAAATCAAAAACTAGAACTCTATATAGGTGTTATAATGTGGTGGCTTAGAATTAGTCAAAGCAGTACAAAAAGATTTGAATGGAAATCTCTTTTTACAACATAGTGGTAAGTTTTTTGAATGATCAATTTAATTTTGACTGAAAATAAGCACATTATTAAGATTTTTAATTTGGTCTGGCACGAAGATTTGCCATTTTTAGGCTTTAAACATATTCCAATTGAACAGTCCTATTTTCAAATATGCCTAAAATGTACATAACTGAAGAACTGGGGGAAACCCCAACATTCATACATATGAGTATCGCACATGTCCCTGTGTACTTGTTTATGTTGCATTATATGCTCTGGAACGAGGTAAGAAACCAGTCAGGAAAGGCAAAATCATGACATGGCACATTTGGCACAATAAATCATATTTTGCTTGAAAGAAACCACTTCTAAGTCACAACACACTGTGACTGTTTGCAGGATCCCAGAGGAAACCTTGCAGATGCCAAGCTACAGGGTCTTCCAGTAAATCGCACAGAAGCGGATGTAACCATGGGCCCCGCAGGACACCGGCTGGATCACAAGCTCTTGCAGTGAGAAGCAGAGGTACCAACTGAGTGCTAGCTGTCCTGAAGAGGCACACTTGGAGCGCTACAAAAGGATCTCAGGATTAGCAGCTTGATCACATTGCAACAAGACCTATTTGAATTTCAATACATAAAGCAGTGCACTGGTTTAGGTGGCTTTGGCAGATGTCATCCTGACACCTGACATTTAAACTCTCAAAAGACTTCCTTTTCCCACTAAAAACGTATATACTAATCAACATTACTGAACCAACTCTATTTAGTCATCCATTAATGATGACTTAGCCTTTCATAAAGATCAACAATGTTTTAATTATTTCCAGCAATCAATGGGATTGAGTCACAAATTCTGATTGACTTAATTTTCTACATCGATCAAAGGAAGAGCCCGAGTAGGGACCTTGTCTCATCTTTAAATAACAGTGCTGAAACTTTTACTAGTGAGATGGTCCACTAACATGACCACCAGAGTGTTCCTGAAAACCCAGGGGGAGAGGTGGTGTGTGTGGCTGAACCACCTTCTCACCATTCTGTACCAGAAAACAGCAGATGAAAGTCTAAGATTCACAAACTTGCCTAATAATGGAAATTCCTTCTCATCTACTGAAGTGTCTGACTTTGGTAGATGGGACAAAGAAGGGATTAAGGCAAGAAACAGAAAATTTTTAGGTTTTTTTCCCAACTGACAAGCAAATACAGAATTTTGGAGCTATCCATTTATAAATTGAAATGAATAAAAACACGTGGAAAAGCGAGGTGTTGGCTTGCGGCCCGGGGGGATCTTTCTTCCCAGAGTGGTAGCTAAAAAATCTCAGTAAATTTCAGTATTATCATCAAATGAACTGCATAGAATTGATGACTGGCTATCTACATAGCATTTGAGAGAGTGAATGCAAGATGTTCTTCAGGCTACCATAAATGCATATTCTGACTTCATAAACAAAACTGCTCATAAGTCCATACAGAGTCTTTTAAGACAATGGATAAAAATGAATCTCCCTGAAGATGCCTTTAGTGCTGAAATGCTTTAGTTCTTCCATTCAGCAATGCAAGCTCTGAGCTTTGCAACCAGTTATATTGAAAGCGCAAATCCAGACTTAGAACTTTATTTTCCCAACAGGTAGGAGTTAAAATAGCTATGGACCGTACAGCACTGTAATCAACATTAGCCACACTTTGAGAGAACAAAAGAAAAGAAAAAAAGCCTTTTTAGATTGCAAAAATAACTTGGGAAGGTGGGGAGTGAAACCTTCAGCACTTACACTGCACTTTGGACTCACTTTGGGGGAAGAAAAAAACATAAAGTGTTGGATTTTTTTTTCAAAACTTAGCACTTCTCTCCCATACAACTACTTAAAACAAAAAGAATCAGACAAATTTGCAAGGTGGGCTTTTGTAGCACTCTGAAAATTCACTTGGAAACTGAGTGTTCATGTCTGACTGACAACCTCAGCTAGGTTTATTTTACATTTGCCTGGATTTCAGTGTATTTTCTTGCTATTTAAGTGGTGAGCTTTCCAGAAACTTTACACAATTGAGCCCTTTAAAACATGTCCTGACATGTCAAGAAAAATACTACTTTATTCAAAGAAAAAAACTGTAGGAGTTATGAGTAATACATATTTTCAACATTTTTACATCATAATTTCTTCTCATCCTTCCTTTCTGAGATTGTTGACCTTTTATTAATATTGCTGTTTAGCTTTCATTGCTATGGAGGAATACTCATTAAGGTGAAATCATCCTCTTGAGGGAGTCTTTATAACCCTTGGAGATTAGAAAGTAGTAAGCCTAATGAAAGCAAATCTGGTAAGTTTGTGCTATATGGAATTTAAATAAGCAGAAATTGAAACAGAATCTCTACACTCTTGAATCCTAAATGGCCAAGAAGAGTTGCCTTATCATTACTAGAAATCCAACATTTGCTAGCAGGCTCTGCAAGAGAAGGTACATGCAGATTCACAGCAACACTTCCTAAGCTGATCAGAGTTGATCAGTGTTGTAAAAGACAGCTGACTTAAAAAGTCTCGAGTCTTTACCTTGCGGCAAAAGGGGGAGGTAGTACACTGAGCTCCAGCCCTCGTTTACGGTTCTCTTATGGTTTAAGTTAGCATTCAAGTTCCCTCAAAGACAGCAAAACCATCTTGATCCTGCAGCTTCTGGTATGTCTTGATTATTTTATTCTGATAACCTTGACGTAAGCACTGCTCTCTGCGACCCTGCTTGTATGGTGGCTAGCACTTTCAGGCTCTGCTTTCATGTCACTGAAGTGCAAATAATGAATGACAATATGCCAGGATGACTGTGTGAATCTGTGCCAGATTCATAATTTAAACAGGAAAATATGAAAATACTACCCACACATGTGATCTTTTACTGATGGTGGTTTGTGCTCGTTGACAACTATTGAGAGGTCCTGGCTATCAGTGTTTTATTGCCATGCCTACGAAGGTCACTTCTGTTGGTGCAAGGGCACTGTGGTCCAGGGGCAGCCCAAAGCGGTGGCGCTCAGCTGGCTGCAGCAGGGGACCGCTTGTGAGACATCCTGCCCTCCGTTTACACCATCACTGAGCCCCGACTCCTTCTGAACACTAAGCGCCTGGATCAGCAGTCATTTTTATACTTTAAATGTGACAATACACTGGTAATAAGGCAATAGGGTTTATTAGTCTCTGCGTCATTATGAATTCTGCACCAAATTAAGTGTTACTCTGTAAATAACTGTCTTGTGCTATCGCACGTAGTCTACAGCATGCACCGTTTATTTCTATGGTGTACTGGCAACACTTTGTAAACAGGAGTCATTTAAAGCAATTGTGCAGTTGCTATTATGAAAAAGAACATCTGTCAAGATTTTTCACAGAAGATTAACAGGTACATTTCAGTACATTTTCTTCAGAAACCCTTATCTAAGTAAACAAAAATGTGCTCTTTTAATTTTTCCCAAAAAATTATATGAAATACGATACAGCAAAAGAACTGTCTTTTACAAAGACTAGCACAATGGAAAAAGAATAAGAAATATCAATTACATGGTTGCATTATAGTGTATATTTAACACCTGCTGACTAATTTCTTTTGCCTTTTTTTTTTCTAACCAGGCTCAACAAAATAGTAGAAAAATTATTATTCTTTTGTTGTTACTCTCACAAAGACACTAGTAATGTATCCAAACCAGAATGCAAAAGCCCTAGAGTTCATTGGTAGTAGACGCTGATTTCCAGCTGATCAGAGCTAAGGATAGATTTGGCAGAAACATTATGATCTTCATTGTTTTCAACAATACGAGTTACTGAAATATAGATGCATAGTGTCTATATATATATATGATATATATGATAATGTATACAAAGATATTTTATATATACATACATACACACACTTTGTGTATATAATTATATATGTATATAATTATAGATGTATATATGTGTTTATACCTACAAACATAATTTTAGTATCCAGGGCATTGATGATAAATAAAATACTATGCCTCTAGGGCTTTATGTAGTTCCTCTTAGTACATAAGCGTTCAAGTGAAAACTACCCATGAGTAAGGTATATAATTCGGTTTGAAAAATCCTAAGGTTAAAATGAAGTATGAAGTGCTACTTGCACTGCAAATCCATTTTCCTCTTCTGATTACATTAATATATTTCCCTCCAAGTAAAAACAGTCTTCCCCAAATGAAATTTTATATTTTTTGTCTGCATAGTCATCTAGAGACTTTGAGATTGTTTAGATTTATTTTGACTGGACACATCTGTTATGAAAACCCCACTATTCTGCATGTGTAGTCAGTTTTATTAGATTTTCCTATACAGTGTATCTGTATTAAAATCACCATCTGTGCTACTGTTTGTACAAAACATGAAAATACAACAGATAGATAGGATATGAGTAAAAATCCAGCAAGGAAATGAACCTTACCCCAGAACTACAATTAAATAATATCAAAGCCCTGATCTGCGTGCACAAACTGAAGAAATCCTAACTTAAATCTAACTCCCAGTCTGTTGAAACCAAATCACAGTAGAGTGAATTGAAGTCTGTAATTCAAATATTAAACCACTTGTACCCATTTAATTTTAGTCAAGGTCTTAATACTTTTCAAGGACATTCCTACTGGGAGTCATTTTTTTCCCACAGATTTCTCCAGTAAAAATCAAGGATATGGTAATAATTGATACAATTTTGATATATTTTTTGATATTTTTTTAATGACAAAGAATATTTTTCATAAGTGGAACTTCTAAAACAATGATTTTATTCTAGGATTACTGCAGAAAATAATCTAACACGACAGCCATTTTGTAGTTCATTATACATATGGTTTCTTTTTCTTCTTTTTTGTAACCATGGATTCTAGATGATTAAAGGTGCCCAAACTATACTCTCCAGGTGCAATGTCAAGCAAGATGGATCATTTCTTACGGACTGATCCAAGTAAAACACGGCCTCTACAAGTTCTCTTGGAATAATTCCACCTATACATTGATAGTCCCTATTAATATTAATGAAGATTATTTAATATTTCCTAATGCTGACATGTTCCATCAATTTCCTAAAGAAGTATGAGTATCTAATTTTGCCTCATCAAACCCAAAGTATTTTTTACTTTTTTGGATCCCAAGTAAAATTATTTCTATATTTATTTCTAGTACAGTCACACGATGGAAACTTGTTTGCACTAAATTTAAAAACCTGATTTTAAAAATCTCCTGATATGATTACTTAGATAAGCATTTACCAAGATGCAACTATGCGTTGCATATCCCCAGCACAGTCTCTATTCCTATTTTTCTCACAAGTGTTTTATCACTAAGTTGTTTCATCAGCGTTAACAGACCAGTAGCAAAATGGTAATAATTTTCTTCATAGTCTATCAGTGACAAATGTGGAATCGATTTGTCATGCTTGGGGACCTTGCTCTGCCTATTTACAATGGGGGGCCAATACAGACTTCTGAGTGGCAAATTACTCTTGATTCATGTCATTGCAGACGCTGCTCACAGATGTCAGTTTTCACTGTCTTGCTACTTAACTTCCTTATGAATTTGCAGAATACTGTTAGAGCTGCACGTGCACTGTTGGGTTGAGTTGATCTAGTATGATAACACAAATGACACATTTTCTAGTTCATATGTTAATGGGAATATTGATTAATAAATATGAATCTATTGAAGCTTAAATTTGATTTTATTTATTGTCTCAAGTCATTAATTTGAATCTTCTATTCAAATGCAGCATGTAAGGCCTATTCATGCATTAAAAAAAATAATATGGAGAGTAATAGGCATAAAACATAATACCGTGATCTTGTTATACTATTTAAAATCTGGTTTGAGAGTTAGTGGATGTAGATGTTCCTAACAAATCATGTAATCTTTAACAAATAGACACAAAGTTGTGTAATCATTCTAAAGACGCCCATTAAACAAATGATAAAAAAATATACTGTTCAGGTAGATTAAAAACAAAGGATAATGGTTATGTGTTTTGCATTTTCATCAAGATGGATGCACAAGAAGACTGTAAATTATAAAAAATCGACAAGATAGATTGATTCTTGCAGTGAAATTATCTTGCTCCACATGAACACTCATTTGACAAACGTCAAACGACCCTGAAGCTGATACAGACAGCAAGATAATCAACTATGTTCTTAAACCAGAATTTGTACCTCCAATGCAGGATAAAATGGCATGCATTTCAAAGTTTACAAATCCCAAAATACCAGATCAAAGATGTATTCTTCCTGATGTCTCACGAAAGGCACTGTGTGCATACTGTGAGCAAATTAAACATTAGACATTAAAACTTTCACTGGTATGCTTTGTACAAGTAATAGTGAGCTCTACAATGCAAATCAGCTAAGCATGACTCCTTATATATGCTATGTTCTTTACTTTAGCAAGGTGGTTTGTATAAAGTAAGGAATTTGCTAACATAACCTTGTGAAACCAGGGCCGGTAAGAGTTGTATTCCATTGATTCATTAAGCTAACAAATATATGACATTAAATTCAACCTGAAATTATCCCAGTGTCTAATCTGATGCTGACTATAAACAATCCCGAAGCTAACCATATACAAATAACCTTATGGTTTTATTAATCTCCCAGGATTTTCAGGTGTGTAGGCAAACTATTGTGAAATACGCTCAGCCACACATCTGGCTCCTGCCATCCTTCTGATCTCCTCTCAGCTTGTATTTCTTTGGCTGTCATCCCATATCCTCTTCCTCACGGTTTTCTGCATTGGGTGAGGAATATGTGGTAAATAAGAAATCCACGAAACGTGCTAGAAATGCAGAGCTTTCCTATTCTGTAATTCTCTGGAATAAAGTAGAGAAGATATCAGAAGATCTGTTTATCAGTCTCTGAGACATGTTCTTCATCTTCACAGCTCTGTGTCATATATAAATATATATGTTTACTGTTGTGCAGAAATGTCAGGCATGCTCTGTGATCCCTATTTACTGATGAATATAAAACATTGTATAGGCTCCCAAAGTAACTCCAGTAACAACTTCATGAGATCCAGAAAACAGAAACTTTCCATCCGCGCTGACTAAGTGCAGCACAGTTGTGTTATGTCGTGAGCCCTTACCACCAGGGTTTACAGTCATTGAGACTCAGGACCTCATGGAGAGCACTGCCCTTCCCTCCCTGCCTGCAGCCCCAGTCTCTCTTCCACTAAAAAACCAGACACGGCGCTGGGCTGAGGGCATGTACTCAGTATTTAACTCCCAAGCACGGAGGTAGGACACAGTGAGTGTGCTAGGATTCATGCAGCCTACCAGGATTTATGCGGTGTACCAGGGCAACAACTGCGTGGCAAACTGTGCACCTGAGTAGATGTCACTACAGCCATCAGCTGTCAAAAATCAAGTTATGCAATTTAGCCAAGTTCATCTACCAATACTTATGAAGTCGATCATTGCACCCATGAATTCTATCGGATTGCATCCTACCTTTTCAGCAAGCTGGTCATCCCAGTTAAAATGACCTCGATGCTTATATGAGCAAGAATATTCAAAAAGGACCAGATTAGCCCGAGTCCTGCAAGTGATAGTCACAGAGCTCCTATGATAATAAAAAGGTTAAGTGATGATCACCATGTATATTGCACAGGTCACTGTGCAACCTTGCTTGGCTTTACAGCCATGCTCTCTGTTCCATAGCTGTATGAGCAATGGACACTACAAGGCAAATTTGTACTGCAAATGGTATGGAGCAGGTAGCATGTTTCAATATTTTTTTTACAGCAAAGTGGAGTCCTGGTCCTTTACTGGAGCACTGTTGGGAGCGTAGTAATGCAATAATAATCATAGTAAACAGGTGCAATAAAAGCACTCCAATATAAATGTGAATATGGACTATATTACTAATAAATAAACAAATAAATATTTATATTTTTGCAGCTCTCTAAGTTGTACTTAAGATTAGGCCACATTTTTTAATGCAAATAGAAATACAGTTTCACCCCGAAGGCAAAAGTCTGAAAGCCACAGGTATTATAAAAATGAGAATATAACATTAAAACATAAGAATACTATGAATATTTGTCACAGATTTACTAGTTGTTTTTCTTAAATTATTTGGACCGCAAAGTTGGAAAAAAGAAAAGATGTGAAAGACTAAAAATTTATTATCACTTGCTTAACAATAATCAGTATTGAAGGTGACAGGAATGATGTTTAAGGAGTGATACAAAGAAGTGTTACTCAAAACTTTTCTAACGTGAAGCAACAGGTAAGAAAACACTGCAAGACCAGAGGGAAACTTTCTGGAGTGTGGGAGAATTCATGTAGTAAGGACAGAAACAGGTGACATCACTGCAAAATTTTAGGTCAGTGTGAGGCTGTAAAAGCACAGCTAAGCCTCTCTCTGCTTTCTGCAAAAGTGAATAAGGAGAACCTCAGCAGATCCAGCAGATGGAAGATGTAGACAGAGCAACAATGTTGGAAGAGAAACTCCACAAATTCTTGCAGGCAATGCTCATATTAAATTGTTATACAGTAATGAATTTGGTACACCCCTGTGTTTGCCAGAAAATGCACAAAGGGAAGATTACATTTTTGCATTACAGTAGTAGCATCAAATTTGTTTTCAGAATGAGCATCCTAGAAATGTTTTTTAAAACACACACATGCGAGAATATACTGGATTAAGTTTATGCTCATTCTGATGAAGATGCTAATTTTACGGCGAGTTTGTACTGCAAGGTTTAGAGGAAACTGGGAATTTTTAATCTCCAGTCATCATTTATTCAGAGATAAAAACAAAGCATTAAACCACCCATGTTTCTACCCATGGGGGACCAAGGTTTCATTAGGTCAAATGTTTCTGTCAGACAAAAAAATGAAGTAGATTTGAAGAGATTTGCAAAATAGATTTCAAATATCTAGCTGTCTGCTCTTTTAATGTATATTTAAACAATTGCTCCATAGCTGCACAGCAGGTTTGGGGGAACAGTAAAGAAAGAGGAATTAGCAAATCAAAGTTTTACATAGCTTTTTGCTTACCCTTTGCCATGTTTCTTTAAGCATTATCGTACAAAACTTAGATTTTTCTTTTTTCCAGAAAGTGCAGTTAACAGTTTATATCAGTTTAAGAGTAATGTACGTATGCTTATGGATACATAAGGATGTGCCATAGAAGAAAATTGAGAAGTGCAAAAGATCTCGGGCTGTTTTGTGAATAACCAGAGCAAAATTAAATTCTACTCTTCAGTGTCGATTCTGTGACATTGGGATTCACTCTAGCCACAAATCTTTATATAAAAAATCTCATCAAGAACTTCACAAGTAAATAAAATGAAAAAGAAGCATTAGCCATGACACAAAGTTCTAAGAAAAACATCAAAATTGCAGTGAAGATGCTTAGTAGCCTGAATCTACCATTTCAGCGGAAGAAACTGCCACCCTCAATATTCACAAAGAATTTTAATGGTTTTTTTCCTCCAAGAACTTAGATTAGAATTAGTTGAGGACATAAAAAGAAATAGCTATAACAACTTAACTGAATATTTCTCATACTTATTTCTTTTTGACTTTGTAAAAAAATAAGTCAATGAGGGATGCAGTGCTTGCTGTTTCAACCTCTTCAGCTGCCATGCCACACATCCTGATTCAAATGTGTAGAGACAGAAATTAATGCAGTGGAACATGGAGTATGAGAAACATTCACAAAAAAAAATAAAATCATTTTGCTTCATTACTGCATTTAAAACTTAAAGGGAACAATAACTTTTTGCAGAGTTAACATTTAACTAGATGGCTAAGGTTAAAGGCAGAATGAAAAGCAATTACATATAGCATATAAAGATTACATTTCAAAGCAAGATATTTTTAATTATGTGCAACTTTGCAGAAAAGATGTAATTTGGCACAGTTACACAGACATTTAAAATTAAAGTTCAGACCACAAAGAAGGTCTCCAGAGTTAGACCCGCGTAATGTTATAGCTTTAAAAAAAATAAATTAAAAAATTAATATGTACAAGAGAGCTTATAAAGCAATAACTTTCAGTTACGTCATTCTGAGAAAATATAGTAAAATGAGGTACTGTCTCAGATTTTTCACAAAAAAGTATACTTAAAGTCACTAGAAATAGGTATAAGCCAGCTAGCCTGGACTTGCTCAGAAAAAAAAGTCACTGAATTTCACCGAGTTTCATCCAGAGATTTGATATCCATCACTTCTGAATTTTGGATTGATGAAATGCTGTGTATATTATCCAGAAATGCACATGCTATTTTTCTCAGCAAACTATTCCTTTAACAACATTTCTGCTCTAAAAATCACTTTGCATTGTATTTACATACAAAGGCTAAGACCACCAGGAAACTCCTGTAACAAAAAGTGCCTTAAGCTAATAGGACCTGAAACAGCTGGGGGTACAGTATGTTTTCATGTGCAACCACACACCATAGTTAACTAAGGTTTTACATTAAAATACATATATACTAAATATCACAGAATATTTCATTAGCAGTAATGATACTACAATCGTGTCTGCAGCATCCCTCATGGTCAGAGTCAAAATTGTTCTCAACTGTTAAGAGTATCTGCATTATTCACTGTTTTCTAGACTTGCCCTGCATACAAAAGTTGGGCAATTAACATGGTATTTGAATGTTCTTGGGTGGATAAGTGTCTACAATTTCTGGTGTTTCTGGTACAGAATTTAAAGTATCATAAATCTCAAATCATTCTTTCTCTTCAGTGATGTAAACCAGTTATGAATGCTTTCATGGCTGCTATAAAAAATAGGATTAGGGCACCCTAATGAATAAACTAACCCACTGTCAGGAAGAAACACACTGCCCAAATAAGAGAATGTGTGCAGTTATTTGAAGCAGAGATCTATGGTCCAAATCTCCTTCAATCTCTCTGATAGCTTCAGGAGTTAAATTTATCCTCAAAGGTTGAGTAAAATTCTGTAGCAGCAAGTGGAAATTGTAAGAACGAGGTTTTAAAAGGAAGCCTAAGTGTTTTAAATATAATGTATGTGTCAATTGACAGAAGCAATATAATGTTGTTTGGCATTTGCAAACAGCACTGGCATTTTCAACAAATGCTGAAGAAAAGCGTATGGTAGTACAGCGATATATAAATTCAAACCCAGTGATTTCTCTAATTTCATATTCTACACAGTCCCAGTGTTTTCTGGGTTCCTAAAGTATATCTTTGAGATAATAAATGTAATTAAAGCGGTATTTTCCACGCCACATTTTCTACTAATGAGGAAAGATGAAAAAGCCAACATATTAACCAGGAACATTGGAAAGCCACTTATCATATGATCTTATTAACAAAGGAAGATTTTACAAGGGCTGGATAAAAATTTAAGAAGGGCAGGAGAAAATTCATGTGCAAAGTAAGAGCAGTCATTTAAAAAATTACTTTTTCCCAGTATAGTATTAACTATGTATGAAGCTTAATTTTGCATACAAGCCTTGGGAAAAAGCTCTAAAGGTCATTTTTTTGGAAACAATTTGTTGAGAATTCTGAGAAACAGTAAAATTTGTTAATGGAAATCACAACAGTTGTCATTTAACACATCACATTGCAGCAGAAATGGATTTAAAAGCATCACTACGGGCCATGGTACCACCTGTCTATAATCTATATATTCCTGCCCTGTGGAAGCCACTAGCGCTTGAGTTCCTGGTGATATACGGCACTAAAGAAATATTTTAGTGTATTGTTTGCACATTCTGTAGTTTAGCATACTTTTAACAAAGACTCACACTTGTAACGCTAGTAACAGGATCTCAAAAGCTGTGGAACAAAAGAAGTTAACTTTTCAGTAATTTCAATATTAAAGTTAATTTCCATGAAGATCATAAATGACAAAAACCAGGAAGGAAAATTCGCATCCCTCTTCCCTTGTAAATGAGACTCCTTCTACAATTAGTGTGTAAAAAGGAAGCTGGTTAGCAGAACCTTGTTGGCATTTGAAAATGTTCATATACTCACTGAAAAACATCACATTTGCCTTCAAAATGTTCATAGACAGACACTATTGTACCATTGAGCTTTGGTATTGGATATACCACTTGCAGCTTGTCTAATTGCTAGATGCAAATTATAACCTTCAGCGACGAAACTATTTGGAGAGACCATGGGTTACACGGAACGAGATGAAAACCAGAATCATTTTAAAAGCACTGGAGGGGTAAGCAAATACAGCTATGTTTTACGGTCATTTTAACTAAAAATGGAAAGTAAATTTTTTTCAGAAAATTTTTAACAATAGCTATAACAGAGACAATGAATAGGGCAACATCTACCAGTTGTGAACAAACTGGTTCACCTAAATTTAGCTGTCTATGCATTAGATGCCTACATATGTGCTCGTTATGAGAGTCAGGTGCCTAACACAGGCATTTGGTGTCATTGCAGTGACAAAGGGCATTCCTTCCCCACCTCTGGCTCCAGACAGATGCTGCTCTCCTGTTGTATCTGGCAGCCCTGGCAGATTAACTGCCAGGTTATCTGGCAGACTGGATTTACTAGAGCTCCACAGACTACAGGCAAATTTTAGATATCCGGCTCACATGCAGACACCCAAATTCAGGAGTCCTTTTTCTGAGCTGAATCCCCTGCTCTGTAAGATACAGTCTAATGTTTATTGTTTGCAAACCTGTTTTAATAAAGAGCTGATGTACCCTGTAAGTATCCTTCAGCCTGAAACAATTTAAAACCAATACTTCATATTCAGTAGAATAGTTAATGTAACTGATTTGGTTAATTCTACCCCTATAATATTGTTGTTAAACTGGTAGTAAACATAAGGATCCCCTTGATAATTTGATGTATATTTTAAACCTTAATTTATAGAGAGAATTGACTTTCAAAAAATATTACAAACTACTAGCATACTAAAAAATATTACATAAAATCAAAAGAATTTCTGTGTAGCATTTATGTGAAAAGGAGATAAAGAACATAATCACTTTTTTTTAGAGAAAATATTGCCTTGACGGAATCAAAACAGAAATGAACCATTTGGCAGACATTCTTATTTCTGAGAAGTTCAACTGAACCAACAACAGTGCCTTATGCCGTATCAATGGCCACTATTGGAACTGCAGACCAAAGCCCTTCTCTATTACTCTTGTGTGACTCCACGCAAATATTGGCTACACAAGCTAAGTTCCCCCAACAGGTCCAACTGCCATCTCAATGGCCCCTGCAGTTTAAAGTCAATGCGTGTTGCTATTCCCTATCAAATACGAAATGATTTGTAACATGGTGTTGGCAACTAAAGATGAAATCGACTTTACCAGAGTTACAGATGTTTTCAACCACTTTGGTATGTAGGTAATATGCTACAAAGACAGTTAAAAAAGAGCTTATTTAATGTCTAATAATGGAAAGTTATAGCTATAGTCTCTCTCTCTCAATTTTTCTCTTTTATATAAGGATATTTCCAATAAGTGCTCATGAGTGTCTGCAGTTTCTCACTGCTACTCTGCATCAGAGACACAGCCATAAGCTTTCAGAGAAAGGTGCTATCTTAACATACACATTTCTACTATTTTATCCCTGAATCTGATACTTCTTATATACCTAATCATATACTCGTTTAATCATGGGACCAATTTACTGGCATCATTTTATGTTTAGATATTGTCCTGAATATGTAGCACACTCTTACTATCAGTATGAGAAAATGGATATGAAAGAAAATATGAATTCTCTCGTGAGACCAGACACTGAGTGACAGGAATAAAGAAATTACTGAAAAACATATATTCGATTCCCTTGGAAACGTGGCCCATTTATTTTCATAAATACATTTTTAAATTTCATGCCTGTGTATTCGCTGTGGAATCTAGTACAAAACCAGGCTTGTATATTGCAGTTCTCTAATTAATTTTGTCTCATTTAAATAACTAATTGTTTGAACATTATCTGAACCCTTGTTCAAATGCATTAACCGTTTCAAAATAATCCACTCATTGTCTTCCACATCTCTTCCCATCTAGCTCTTTTTCATTATTATTTAATTGAATTTCCATTTTTCAGCTTTAACAGTTCCTCACAGGAAACTGGAATAACAGTATTCAGATTGTGCTAATGGTCATGTTATGCTTGGTTGATTAAATGTCCTTCTGAATGGTTTTAGTATCATGTAGACACAAAGTCTGTCCAACATTTCTAAGGATTTGGGGCAAGAAAGGCTATGAAAGTCCTAATCTAATTTAATTCTCTTCTGTGTGTTTTTACTCCTCACTGCCAATACAAGTTTCACTAATTTTTTTAAAACTCCAAATAACAAAGCAATGCTCTGAAGACCTGGTCCCATGCCCAGTGAAGTGAACTTGGATTTAATTGGACCATGAATGGGAGGGATTAGGGGCGTGCGATGCATTTTACTTGGCTTGACTGACCAAAAGGACTGCTGTCTATTTAGTAAACACTAGTGCAAAGAACAGATTACGCAACATAGTGTAACTAAATCATTTTAACTCAAGTATTCTTGACATTATGAAATGGAAGAATAAAATAGGGATTTTATACTTGCACAAAGTGCAGTTACTTCAGAGAAGAAAGGGATGATTCAAAATACCTTGTATATAGTTTATAAAAAGTATAAAAGATAAAAAGTATCTTAATTGCAGACCCTATTTTTAAGAAGCTACTTTAAGAATGTAACTTTTCTAGTTTAATATTGGAAAAAAATTACTTTACGAATCTCTACTTTACATTATCACACATTATTCTGAATTACAGGTATTCCATTTTTTCCAGAATTATTTGGTAGTACTTTAAGTTCGTCTGTGGCTGTTTTCAGTTTCTGTCTTAAGTCCGAGTGAAATGACACCAGTAAATGGACATAACCCGAAATAGCTTTAATACAAGTCTATTTCTTGTCTGACTTATTTTTGACAGTGTGAGAAGAACACTTCAGGTGGGGATTCAGAACATGATGGGAACGGTAAAGTCACCAGCAGACACCATTATTTTATATTTTCTGGCCTCTGGGGTGCAAAATTCCTTTCTATGTGTGTGTACAGTTGTGTGTGCAATACAATTATGTGTTGCTGTTCACCCTTTCAAATAAAAGAGAACAGGATGCAAACTACCCTGCAGGAAAAAAATCTCTTGTCCAAGTCCATAATAGTTATATGGCACCACAAGCTCACCATGATACACTGCAATTAAAAGACACATATTTAAATTTCAAGGTCATCCATAATTCTTCCTCCACCAATATTAACATTTATATAATATCTATATATGTGTGTTTTACTTAATTTTATAGTAAAATGGAAATTCAGGTTATTAAATTGTTTATAGTATCTGACATATTCATTGGTTCACTCCTTTTTTATGTCCAATAAGAAATGTGGGAACCTGTCACTAGCTCTTGGATTTTGGCTTGCTTACAAGGGAATAGAAGAAGGGAATAAATCAGTAAACAGAAGGTTGTATTAATCTTACAACCACCTTAAACAAGCCTCACTGAGCAGCTTACTCAGAAGGTAATTTATCTTTTTTTTTTTTTTTCTCACAGTTTTAAGAAAAGTGACAGGGAACACAAGGGACAGAGTATTAGAGAAATTGAACCTCAAAAGGGGAGAAAGTGTTTTATGTTACCTCCTGGTTAGCAGCAGCTAGTTCTTCTTCCAGTGCAGAGACTCTTTCTAAAGAAACCCTCAGTCGTTCCCTTACCTAGAAGAAAAATCAAAATATGTGCAGTAACGTAAATTCTATCAGTCTTTAAAGATTATATAACCTGCCATATGCACTACTGTATGCCCTGCCAGTCCATTTGCAGGCATGTGTGTTGCATGAAAGGAGTTTCATGAGACATACTGTGCAGTAAACATTTAAACCTAACTACAGGAAGACTCAGCCCATGAAAACAGGTGTCAAACTTTAAATGTCATACAGCTCTTCCCCAGTTTGCCTATAATTTTATGGAATTCACAGCAAATGCAAATATTCTAAGACCACATCAGGCATAAAAATAAAACGTTGTTCACATCTTTTACAAAGGATAAGGAAAAAAACATGTTTTCAGTCCACTCCGTGGAATATAACTAATCTCTTCATATTAATTGTATACAACAAATTCATTGAAAAAATAACTTGCAGCATTGCCTTCAGGCATACATACTAAAGATTTTTTAGATCATCATGCAGTTTGTTTGGGTTTTGCAAAAAGTCATGAACAAGATTTACTCTTACAAGCAGAAAAGACTGCTGTGTTTCTACCAGTTTCTTAGGTGACCTATTCTGCTCTAAGGATATCTATGATCTACTCAATTATTATTATTATTATTATTAATAATAATAATAATATAATTACTACTAAATATTAACTTTTATTAAATAATAATAAATCAATACCTCTGAAGACATATTTACTGTTGTTTGCGTGCTCAGGCTCAGCATCAGCTCATGTAGTGACAGACAACATAAACTGGCGATGAAGTCACCAGCCTCCCAATATGACCAAAAGCAAGTCAGACCTAAAGCCATCTTCAGTGCTGTGTGCAGGGGACTCTCTCTCTTCTGACTATGAAGGGAGCCTATGACAACTCCTCTCCTAATCTATACAACTTCATTAGGCACCTCAAATTAAATGAACTTATAACCTGGCTAATCAGTCAACACTCAGGATATATTTCTATCCCCATTACAGCTACACTGCAGTAATGCTGTTCCAGCTGATGATCCAGGCATGTTTAAGGCTATCAGCAATGTTTGTAGGGAAAGTGAGGATATTCTATTAGATCAACAGACGTAGCTGGAAAACAAAGCAAAAAAACCCTCCAATGGAACATTGTACATTTTCATACATGTACAAATTGTCACACCCTTGACAAATACAGGAAATCCCTGAAAAGGTTGTGTATGTCCTAATGCTTTCATACTTTTTCCAGTGATACCTCTTAGTCTAATAAATATTACCTTTCCTTACATACTTTATTTTCCATTACTACTGATAGAAGTGAAATTTTGCTAATAGACTCACTACATCCCAAGAATGGCTTAGACTTTGGTAGATGAAAATTACTTAGCAAAACTATAACATAGCATGTTCACTAAACTTTAAAACTAACTAAATCTAAAGATCAAATACATATTCAGGAAACGTACACTAAAAAAGAAAACTATTCAGCCTTTCTGACAAATGCAAATATAGTTGCTTATGCAGTACTTTGACTTATTTGGTCCTTTTTACATACTTCAGCTTTATTGAAAGAAACAAAAATTGAAAGTGCATTTTATGTATTCACATGAATTGTTTGAATGGTCTCAGGTAACTGTAATTTCACCATACACTAAACAATATTGCTAGCCTTAACAGACCAGAAAACAGAAATGCAAGGTGCTCAAAGGAGCAAAGCAAAGTGAGTTGAAGAGTGTTAAGGCATAAGAAATATTAAGACGCTCTCAAGATTAGAAAGAATCCTCAATTTTTTTTTCAAATTTCTGATTTATTAATTTCCCTCTATTCCTTCAGCACTATAAGACTGAAAAAAAAATCAGCTGTTAATGTTCCCAAAGATGCATGCTGTAGCTGAAATGGACATTTCTTACAGGGTGTGCCTACGTAATCAATAGCTGAGCTGCAGTCACTGACTGTGCCTGTTCTTCACCTGATGCAAATGAAGTTTAAGCCACCTTGAGTGGCACTGACTGAGCCATCTCTGAGTGGAAGGGAAACGAGGGAAAATTACTACAAATTTTTATTACTGTTTCAACTGTTTTCACACACCAGAACAACAGAATGCAGTGAAAATATGCAACGGAACCTGAAAATTTTTTGCTATTTATTAATTTTTTGTGCTATTTTTCATCAAAGTTGTATGCAAAAATCTTTACTCATAAAGCTTGCTTTCCAAAAGAAGGTAAATAATTCCTAGAATTATTTAGATTTAGATTTATGGTAGCTTTAGATTTATGGTAGTACATAAGCTATCATCACAATCATTTTATATAATGTTTTTAGCATTCAATTCTAACACACTTGGAATATGTAAAATTAATTTGAAATATTATATTTACTAATTCTTATTTATTCATAATTTTCATCTAAATCTATTTTTCATAAAAATGCTGCACACCAAATGTGTGATGCATCAACTATTCTGGCTGTAGTTGAAAAACTTTGGACTTAGGGACAGTTAGGGTTGGAGTTAGGTTTAGGGTTTAGGGGTTAGGGTTAGGGGTTAGGGTTAGGGTTTAGGCTAAAAAAGTATTTTTTACTTCATCTGCCTTTCCTTTTTCCTATTTTTTAAATCGTATTCTGCTTGAAAAACGGTATTATGTCTCCAGTTCTTCTACCAGCTTCCAAGGGCTGCTCAATGACCTGTTTCCCTACCAGATGGATGAAAAGTCCAAGGCAGCATGAGTCCACTACCTGGTACTCACATCTTTCCTCTCTCTACTCCTACCATGTTCTCCCCCTTCCCAGAGATTCCCTGGATTCCTCTGTGCATCCCCAAACTTTCTTTCTGTATCCTGCTCCTCTTCCCACCACCATTTCTGTTTTTCACTAGCTCTCCGCTATTAAAGTCTACGTCCTACCAGTGAGGGGTGTAATCCTGCCTGATTTCAACCTCTCTAAACACAGTGGGAGCTGGCAGACAACAATTTCTTAACAGAAATCTCAGTTTAGATGTAAAAAATACATGGAAAAATGACAGTCATCTTTCTGGCTTCAGTCCTCTTGTCTGTAAGTACTTCTGAGGGACAAGATGATTGAGAGAAAATTCACAAGACAGCAGTTGTTAATAGCTAAAATGAAATGAAATGAGTTGTTAATTTTACTTTAAATTTTCATAAGTTTCCTGAAACCTCCATGTATTCAAGCCTAAGTGTTTTATACATGAGAATGCATGTTTAAAAATTATGTTATGTCTAACACTGGCATTCACATTGAATAGTGTGGCCAACTAGGCCACATTACTGAGAATGTCAGAGCTCCACAAGGAGATGGGATCAGGAAAGTTATCCTCAACCTTTATACACTGTGCCACTGTAGAACTGAATCCTAATGGGTTTTGTACAGAAGTTCTAAAGCCTGAAAACAACGCTCCCTGGAAATAATAGGCATTTATTTCAAAGAAAATTTAGGAGATGCATTTTTTACATGGCACTTCAGAAAAAATAGGTAGAGAATTAGCGTCTTCACTCAGAATATCAAGCTACTATATTCAAATCCATTTTTTTTCATTCTTGAGCTATTTTCAGCAACAACATGGAACAGTAGCAGCGTGACACAGAGCAAGAGGTGGAAGTTGTTTCCTTTGCCTTGCCTCCCTTTGCCTTGCCTTCCTTGTATGTACACAGTTAATGCACTGCCTTTTTTATAATGACCTAACCAAAATTGCAGTCTGGTGGCCCTTATTTGTTCTCTGAATATAAGAATTGCTAAAGGAACTGAAAGCAACTCTGCCTTGGCACAGAAGAGTTTTTTTTTCCTTTCATCTGACAGGTGAACAACTAATTCAGATTCATGTTTGCCATGGTGACATTGGAAATGTTGCAACTAATTCTTCATATTCAACCACCTCAGAGCAGCTGTTAAAGTTAAGGGAAGTATTTGGTTCTATCAGTGAAAAAGAGGAAAAGTGCTACATCAGCTCTCTGCTCTGAAGCAGAAATCTGCTCTGGTTTATAGTCCAGAAACTAACTTTAAATTCCTTTCACAGTCTTCAGTTCATTTCAAAACAAACTCGGGGGAGAACACAAAAGCTGAATAAAAATGTCAGGTTTGGTCATTCACATTCCAGGAAGGAATACAGGCTACAAATGCCATAGTAAAGTATGCGGTATACATATATTCTGAAAAGGATTTTACTCTAAGCAATATTTACTAGTTAGTAGTTGTATTAAAGGTTTCCTGAACTTTGTAAATTCATATTGAATAGCATTTGAATCTAAATATGGAGCAACAGCCAAAGCCTCTGAAAAGCCATATACAAATGTATTGAAAAAAACTTTGTATTGGATTCCCTGTTCAAATTTATGATACAAGAAACAAAATAAACAGAACCATTCTCATTTCTCAGAGGTGCAGGAAAGAGTGGTGTTCCTGGTCACAACCTTGTTAGAGAAAAAAGAGCTGGAACAAATGCAAACTATTTTTACCTGATAATTTGTTTGGTTTTTTTGTTTTGTTTTTTTTTAATGATGAATGTAAATTAATGATTAGATTATTACATTGCTTTTTCTTTCCCGTAAGTCAAAGACAGTGAGTAACTGTAGTTCATAGAAGTAAGCATTATCTTAGTGAGATTGTGTTTATCACTTCATAAATAACATAGTCCTTAAATTTCATATAGGCCTTCAATGTATTTCTGTTTTCTTGGGCACTAGATAAGGCTTTACTAAATAAGGTTTCACAAAGTACGACTAATCAGATGTCACCTGATCTATCAGAACATGCTATAAGATGCATTTTTAAAGGAGAGATTCCCATTACAGTGTCACAGCCACAGCAGAAAAGGGTTGCTCTCTCCATGTTAGAAGCTTTATCCAATATGTGCCCAGGTGACTGGGTATTCCTCTGGCTTTTAAATGCAACCACATTAGCTTGAAATGTAACATAGACAATGTCATGTTAGCACTGCTGTCGGTGCAAAATATCACCCATCTTTCTCCGTCTCCTAGCAACTGCTTCCCACTTTTTTCCTTGCTGTCAAATTCTTTCTTCTTTCTCTCCAGATCTGCAGCCCACAAAGAGCTTTTAAAAAACACTTGCACATGCTAGAATTGAATCACTTTTCTTTCATGAACAGGCTATTGAATAAAAGCTCTTCTGGCTACCTGCTAATGAATAACAAAATAGTGATAATGTTGACATGAACAGGTCGGGTTTATTTGCAAGAGTATTAGGTACACTTTTCTGCCGTGAATTAATCTTAAACGAACCAATGTTTTTTTAATCTTTGCTAGGACAATAACACCTGGTAGTTGCTTTCCTCTGTGAAGATCAACTGGAGAGTTTTCTTAAAAAATTGACAAAAAAAAGAGTTTGAAGAAGAAGTTGCTTCAAACAGTTTCTTCTTTCCAAAAGAACATTTTAAATGTTGAATCTAACGTTTAATGCAAAATAGGAAAAATGTTTGCTGGAAAATAAACATGTTCAGACGGATATTAGAAGTCAATTATAGCTATAGGATGGTATAAATAAAATCACCATTTTTCTAGTTTGTGTTCTTCCTGAATTTCATATAAGGAATATGTACTTCCTGTACTCTATACTCAGTATCTATTCAAACCATGAAGTTAATCTAAGCTTCTATTTTCTATTCAACTGTAATGATGTCTAGTAAACCTCATTTTCATTTGCTGTATTATAAACTATTCCATGTATATTCATACATAATACCCCAGAATATTTCATAGTGCTGTGTTACATTATTTCTAATTTATTGCATGAAATAAAACAAAGATATCAGGTGCTTAGCAGCAGTAAGAGAAGTCTGAGAAGCACCGAGAAGGTCACGGGTGATTAACTGAAGAGAAGTTTCCATACAGACTACATTCCCTATGAATACAGCTGCAAATTTCAAGTCACTTAGGCAATAGCAAAGGCTATTATAAATGTTAACTCAGGATTTCACACCAGTCCCAGTCATAATCAGTCCTAAACTCTACTGTTTAAAACCCTGCGTTTTGTTGACAATGCTCACTGTTTGTGGGACATAACCTAACCTTACACTTAGAAAAGACAATCCCTGAATTGAACTTTGAACATAAAGAACATCTAGAATTGGTACTAGAACTGCCCATGTCCTGTGTTTCCAGATTTCTAAAAATTTTAGCATAATTAGCTATGTAAAGATGTTTGAAAATATGTATAGCTTCTGGCAAATTAAATTTCTAAATAACTATAATACAGTTAGTGCAGTATCAACTTCATTTGCTGTGACATAACTCACCCAAGGAGACACAATGAGATTTCTTTGAGATACACATTAAACACTAAATATTTACAAACTAAATTAACTCTTTCATTATCCCCATGCCCTAAAGTGAAAATTCTCACAAGATACACTACGACTATGCAAGAACAGACCATGAAGACTGTTGTTTGGCGTGGCTAGGATCTCATATGGACAATGGTGTAAGAATAATAGCATCCTCTTACCACCTTCTACTCGCTAGGATGTACCTATTGGGTTCAGCCAAAAAGGACTGGTTCTCTGGCATGGGAAGCTCATGACAAGTTTTCATTTTACAGAGAGTGAAGGAATGCCGAAGGAACTGTCAGACACTGAAATAACTGTCAATGATGGTCATGCTTTCTCTGAATAATGCAGTCATGGCCATGATCTCTCTATGTTGGTCTACCTTTTGGACAAAAGGTGAAGGCAAAGCCCAGATTTCATGTAATATATAAAGAGCAAATAGGCTTTTTGAGATAAGGTATCGTTCCTAGTTCTCCTTATACTTAAGCAGGCCTTTCTGGAAATATGAACCCTGAATTGATATGTTTTATTTTCTGTCTTCCAGTCTGTTTTGTATTTTTCATTGCATTTTGTTATAGTAATGGGGACGTTTTTGTAGTTCTTGTACTGTGTACATAGCAAGCCTTGCTAAGTTTTCTGGCAGAGCTTGTTACAACACCTCAAGCTGTTTTAGTGTAGGAAGTGAAAACGTGAAAGAAAATTTGCATTTAGGAAGAAGGTAAAGACTTTCTTAGGATTTTTGTAAATTTAAAAGGCAAACATTTCTATGAAAATATGAGTTTATGCTCTTTCAAGGGTGTAACTGCTAAATTATTGGTTTCGATGTCAACATTTTTTGTGAAGAAAAAAACATTTGCAAAGGGTTGTGATACATTTTCAATGCACTTTTGACAGTTTTTATTACTCTTTATCCGTTAGCCTACTTTGTTTCTGGGTGCATTTTCTGATGGGGCAGTGTTTATTTCCTGTGACATCAGTATATCATATATCGTGGTTTTTTGCCTCAGTATTTCCTACAAAGTTCTGCCCTCAGGACTCCCTGAGCATAGCAGCAGAGTCTGTGAGAGCGAAGCATAATCCACAAGACTGCAGGACAAGACACATGTAAGTCAAAGGGAGCAGACTGGCTGCATCCAAGGGTGCTGAGAGACTTGATTAACTCATCATAGTGAGGCCTTTTTCATCTTTGAAAGGTAACGGCAGTCACGGGAGATTCCTGATGAGTGGAAAAGCTACAAATGTTGTGTCCGCCATCATGAAAGGCAGGAATTATCCTGGGAAGATACAGGGAAGTACAAGCTGGCCAGTATTGGGAAGGCTACTGAGCAAGCCTTTCTGGAAGCCATTTCCAGGCACATAAAGGACAAGATGGTGATAGGCAAGAGCCAGTATGACTTTGCCAAAGGCAAATGACATCTGGCCAACCTTATTGCCTGGTGTGATGAGATGACTGGCTCCATGGATGAGGGGAGAATAGTGAAAATTTTTTACTTTGTCTTTACCAAGGCCTTCTGCAAGATCTTCCATTTTCTCTCAGAGAAAGGGGTGAGATATGAATTGGATAAGTGGATTATAGAGTGCACAGAAAATTGGTTGGACTGCAAGGCTCAGAGGTTTGTGATCAGTGACACAAAGTCCAAGTGGCATCCCATTACTATGAATGGAATAGCCCCAGGCAATGTGACAGTCTTGAGGTAGAGAAAGCAGGTTTGCAGAAAAGACCTAGGGGTGGATAAGGCCAGACACATGGTTCACTCAGTAAGTTGAGGGAAATGATTATTCCCCTCTGGACTTTTGAGACTGCATCTGGTTTTGGGCTCCCTGGTACAAGAAAGACACTGACAGACTTCAATGAAGGCCCACCAAGTTGGTCATGGGCTGGAGCACATGGCATATGAGAAGCGGTTGAGAGAGGTAGGTCTGGTCAAACTTAAGAAAGGAACGCTCATGGGAGACCTTATTGCTGTCTACAACTAGCTAACCAGAAGATGTGGAGAAAAAAATGACAGCTGCTTCTTGGAGATGTAGAGTGACAGGACAAAAGGGAACAGGTGCAAGACTCAACAATGGAAATTCCAGCTAGGTATTATGGAAAAAAAAATACAATGAGTGTATGAATATCTCCCTGGAGATACTCAGAAGTTGATTAGACAGGACCCCAAGCAACCTGAAACAGCTGGCCCTGCTTTGAGCAGGAGGTTGGGGCAGATGTCCTCTAGCAGGTCAAACCTACGTTATTCTACTAATCTCTGAATAACTTCAACGAATTTTCATAGATTGATTAATACCTTATTTTTGAAGGGTCTGAAACAAATCTAACTTATATCATTTTTCTGCCAAAGAAAGTGTGGAATATATGACTCACATTCCATGAAGGTTTTTTAGCACATTTGGGTTTACGCAGTCTTTTTTACTTGCATTATTTTTGAATAAAAATACCAATAATGGTGACAATGTGTGGTATAATGCAATAGCATTATATTATCAGGTATCTGGATGATATATAAAACATCTCTGATCCAATCCTTCTGAAGAGAGCGACTATAAAATAAAAACATAATTTTAGACAGGATTTGTACCTGAAAATAATGTGCGTTAGGTTTATAACAAGTTATTTTAAAATGATTTACTAAACTGTTTCCTTGATTGATCTTGGAACGTTTTATAATGAAAATATGATTTATTATATCAAAATAAAAAAGGTTCAAGGCATAGATTAATAGCACACAGGAAAAAGTAATTTTGGTCAATGAATTTTGAAACTTTTTGATAATGTAAGAAATGTCCTGTTAATATTATTGCAGATGGCTGATTTTTCTACACTGATAAATATCATTAGCACTGGGACAGAGACCCATTACATACCTAAGATGTACCTGTGTCACTCCAAAATTTTTAAAAGAACTGAACACTGATTTTAATCTGTTACATTAAAAAAAATAAAAAAATAGACTTTTCAATAATACAGGTCAAAATATTATATTTAGCTTCAATATAATTCCGTACAATAATTTTCAAAATGAGATGTAAAATAAATTTCTTAGTACCTAAACACTAAAACATTCACAAAAGAAAATGTTTTAAGTATAACTGCTGCATAATCAGAATCTATTTAAAGTTTAGTTCTTATTATTTCTCATATCTACCCAACACAGTGTCAGAAAGCATAAAAGCAGAACAGTTCCCTACTCTCTTTATAGTTTTATCAGTGTTTAAAGCGTTAAACAAAAGATCAAAGCTGAGACTATAAACCCTATCAATCCTCAAAAGGTATTTTTAATAATACAGGATTTTGTAAACCTTAATGACATCCAGTCTTATTACATTTTATTACAATTAACTGTTTACAGTGGCTAGAATTCATTATATTCCCTTTTCCAGATTTTCTTTATATATGCTTTCACGATATGTAACTGAATAGAATATATAACTAAAGAGATAAACCTAAACACAAAATAAATTTTGATTTGGCATAAGTTCCTTAAATTCATTTAACTTTGAACCTGATAGTTAACCCAGTATTACTCAAAACCCACAGTATTTCATACCTTTATTAGCAATGAAAAATAAATATTACTATATAAGTATTGTTACCCTTTTCATAAAGCTGTTTCTTTTAATAGTTCCTTAAATATAGTCAACTTTCTGCGTGTATTTCTGAATGTAACGAAGTTAAATTTATTACTGTGAGACCAGTGAATTAGTTTTACACAAATGTCATTGATTCAGTTGGGGTAGAGTTAACTTTTTTATTAGCAGCTGGTACAGTGCTATGTTTTGGATTTGGGATAAGAAATACTTTTGACAGCATGCTGGTGCTTTTAGTTGTTGCTAGGCAGTCAAGGCCTTTTCTGCTCCTCATATTGCCCCACCAGCAAGCCAGCTGGGGGTGCACAAGAAGCTGGGAGGAGACACAGCCGTGACAGTTGATCCCAACTGACCAAAGGACTATTCCATACCATGTGATGGCATGCTCAGTATATAAAGCTGGGGGAAGAAGAAGGAAGGGGGGGGATGTTTGGAGTTCTGGCATTTGTCTTCCCAAGTAACCATGACACGTGATGAAGCCCTGCCTTCCTGGAGATGGCTGACCACCCGCCTGCCGATGAGAAGCAGTGAATGAATTCCTTGTTTTCCTTTGCTTGTGCGTGCGGCTTTTGCTTTTCCTATCAAACTGTCTTGATCTCAACTCACGAGTTTTTTCTCACTTTTAACCTTCTGATTCTCTCTGCCATCACAACTGGGGGGAGTGAGGGAGTGGCTTCGTGGTTCTATCTGTGAGTGAGTGAGTGGCTTCGTGGTTCTGTGAGGTGGGTTTAAACCACGACACAGAACAGCTCAGCAGTTTCAGGTGCTACACGTTTCCTCTTCCTCTTACCCAACCATCTCAAACAAAGAAGCAACTCAGCCGCCGCGATGAGCCCAAGCAAATCAGCCAAGACAGACCCCGCAAGGAACTAGGTTCTTTGCTTGTGAGCAATGGTTCTCATGTGCTCCCTACATGTGTAGTTTCGAGGCTCTTACTAGTTCAGATACGTCATCTTCTGAGCATATTTTTTCTAGACATGAACTGGATTTCTGAATTAATGTAAAGCAATGCTCAAGGTGATCCCTCATAATTGCACAAAGTTTCATTCACACATAGGATTCTTTCCAGCACAGGAATCTAGGGGAAAGACCCCCTTAATTAGCATGACTATATGCAGTTATCATCAGTGATTTTTATCTTGATTCTGTAAGCCCTTCATTACCTCTGATAACGAAGGATCTACTACTCACTTTAGGTTACCCTACTTGTAGAGATAACACTGTGCTTACATAGTAAATGCCAAAAACATCTCTGAAACTTAGGAGGATTTCCTCCTGAAAAATTTTAAGAGGCAAGTTCCTTTATGTAGTTAGAAACATCTCATTCTGCCTTTTTATTCTGTGTGTTTTTAAAATTTGAGATACCTACATTTTCTGAGTAATAACTTCAAAGCATATCATACAAACAATAAATTCCGTGGTGTCATGTTTATTTAGTGCTAAATAGAATAAGCATGTTTGGTAGGGGGTGAGATTTGCTTATTTTGAAGTCAGTACTATTGCCTACAAAAGACGGCTAAAGTGAAGTGCGTTACAGCTATTTGTCATACATTTTTATGGATTTCTCTGGACATGTGTAAATGCTGTAAGTACAGAACATATTCCAAGAAGTTAATAAACAATACTTTTGCTCTGGTGCATCATAAGGCACAGTTAAGTAAGTTAAAGAGTGTATTTAGTAAGCTTTTTTTCCATACTGTACCTTTTCATCCAAAGCCTTGTGGTGCTCAAACAGAGATTTCAGAGCTTTGAGGACCTCAACTTCACTGGAAACTCCTGAGGGAGACTGTGCTTGCCGTTTCACCACTGTCATCCTCAGTGACCTTTCGTGTCTTGAGACAAGGCACTCCAAATGCTCCAGTAACAGCTATTGGATTTGATATAAAAGGTTATTAATTTTTTTGCACCTAAATGCCGTGGAAATTCTAAAGTACAAAGTGCATGGTACCAAATGGCAATTTGCTTGGCAACATCATTGTGGGAGAGACTGCTGGAATTACTGACAGTATTTCATGATTCTAAATCAGATAGATAGATAGAATAAACAGAAAAATAGGAAATCTACTCCTGATTTCGCTTAAAACTCTGTTATGAAAAGCAAGAACAACAAGTCACTCAGCATAGGGTCACTGTTTAGATAAATTAAGCACGTATTTACAATATGTTTTGTGATAGTCATTGATGAGCATTAACAACCAAATAGCAATGAAAATCAGTCTGAAGCATCATTCAAAAATACTAAAGAAGTATAATTAATTCACCTTAACTGTAATATATTTTTAATTTATACTGGAAGTTACTTAACAATATATTTAAAAGTAAACAGTGTATTTTATTAAATTTTTAAGACTATTCATTCTAAATGCCACAGCTAATGGCGCTTGTCACTAGCATGTGCTCTAAAATGTTTATTGTCCCTGTTATATTACAAACATGATGGAAGACAAAAAGGTCTGTTAAGAGAAATTTCAGGCTATTGTAAATATCTATAAAAAAATTTAAATAACCTATTGTAAAAAGATATGATAATTATTTTTCATTATTACTCTGAGGTTAAATAAAAATTAAAATGTTATGTTGATGTGGTATAGAAAATTCCCCATTTGTCTATACTTTCATAGGGCTACCATTGCTGTTCTTACTATCTGAACATAAAAGAGAATTGGTTAGCTGTAAGGTTAAAGCAGGGTAGCTACATTCATGAATCACAATGCATGTTACATGCATTGTAATTGCAACATACAATTATATCTAAGTCAATGAACTGGAAATCTGAAAGTTGCATAGATAATTGTTTATTATTTCTCCCTCAATGTGGTTCTTAATATAGCTACTAATAGTAAAGATATATAGGTGTCTGTGATCCATAGTTATTCTCAGCCCCACAAAGACCTTTATTATTACATGAATTAATAGACACAGAAGAGCAAAACCAGAGTGTAATCACATTGTAGTTGTGATATATTTCTATTAAGCCAGGAATGATTAGGGTTTGATGTCATCTTTGCTTCAAACGTGGTTCTTGTCTCTGGATGTGCTCCTGGTTATTATGTTACAATAACTGTATTATTCACAGAAAACAGTGAACACATATGCAAACAATGTTAATACATTAAGAATTGTAATGACTCCACATAGTTAAAGAAAGGAGGATATTTCTGCCATTTCTGAATATTTCTGACTTCAAGTGATGGCCTGTATTTGTCAAAAGCATATGAGAAAGAAATTCACAAGCTTTGTCATCTGATGCCTCTAGGGCTGACAGCAGATCTAGGTGGATTTTTAATTATTTGAGGCAGTCCAAAGTAACAAGCGAATTTGAAGAGACCTATTCATCTCATCACAGAGGCATCAGGAACTCGGTCCAGGGATGTGATAAAGCTGTAACTCAGATAAGATCAGAATAGCTTCCAAATACTTACAGAGTATTTCTCTTCGTAGCAGTACTTAAATACACAGTTAACTGCTATCATGAATAGAAGTGAATTTCTAAATTTTGGTCTGAATTCATATATTTTTGTGATTTTTCTAGACCACCTAGTTATTTAGGAGACAGCTGGAGGAAAGTAAGTCAACAGTTGATTTCTAACACTATGGTCTACTCTCTGCCCCATCTCTCAAAAGAGACTATGCAGCTGCAACATTTCCTTCTCTCTGTAGCCGGAGTCTGGCCCACTCTGTAGCCCTGGGGTAGCCAGAATCTGACTGAACTATGCTGTGGACAGATGTTTCTCCACAGTCATTCCCACTTGCTGGATGATCCTGTTAGAGCCTGGCTCATCCTACTCTTTTGTCTGTCTCGTCTACCTCTCTTTATGCAGAAAGTTTTCAATGCATCATAGCTACCTCTGGAACATTCTAAACCTGGTCAAAATGCTATGAAATTCTGGGAAAACTGTAAAAAAAAACCCAAGGAAAATGTCGAACCACAGCTGAGCTGTTAGCATGGCCAAACCTTCCATAAGTCTGTAGTTCAAACTGACACCCACTAAAACAGTCAATAACAAAACCTTGGGAACTAATTTTTGGCCTAACACTAAGCAAAATTTATCACATTTGATGCCCTACTATCCTAAACAACTTATCTCCCAGACAAACACTCTGATGATTGGAAAGGAGAATTCTGAGAGCCTGTATACAAGTCTTAGTTGGAAGAGAAAATGAGAAAATCTGGTTTAGGAGGGAAGAAAAATGATGGTGACACAGAATTCTTAATACGGAAAACACTTTAATGATGGAAGGAATTACACATAACCTATAGCACACAGATAAATAAGGAGCACAGGAAAAAAAAGTGAATATATATCCAGCACCGTTTTGAACTGGTGTAGATGGACAATCTCAACAGGGAATTTGAAGTCAGCATGGACAGAAGAAAAACAAAAACCTTATTAAGAGAAGAAATAATGGAGTTTGAAGAGACTGATGAAGAGGAAAAAAACATTTTAACAAGGTTGCAAGTATGAGAAGAGGGTAGAATGGTGGGAACACAGAATTTCCAGCGGCGTGAACATGCAGGAGTTTACTATGTGGGATGAACAGTGCAGCACCCTAGCCCTTTGTACAGCAGCAGATAATATATTTAACTTTAGGTTAAGTTACTGCCATGTTAGAAACATGTATACTACATAAAACTAAAACAAACGAGTCATCCATTTAACATACACAAAAGCTTTTTTTGTTGCCTTTAGCTTAGAATTACCATTTTAGAGGTGACAAAACCACTTATTTCTGCATATATTTCATAGTCATTAAATAAATCAAGTGCAAAATATTGTGTTGCCTATTTTACTGTGTAAAGACAGATAAGTCGACGTCACAGCTAAGTGTCAAAATACTCGTTGAGAATTACTGCACTACTTGTGAACATTTCATGCTTTTTCTTTCTGTTCTTATTCATTCAAGCTAGTCAGTTTGCAGAGGTTCATTTTTCTGGAAACTACCTCTGAATGCTGGAATTTTCCTTATTGCCAGCCCTAACAATGCTCAAGAAGGCATGCTGACATAGGTTTCTGGCTTGTAAAAATTTCTTATTTTTGCTTTTCAACAAAAGCCCACTCTATTTATCCACAAATTCTGTGAGCACTGCTTACAGCAAAGCCAGCTGAGCAGAGAGTATTATTATTAACCAGGTCTCCCAGTGCCACATTAGTCCCAGCCACGCTGAAAGGGGAGTAGAACTCAAGGGTTGGGACATCTGACTGTGACTGAGCACCTGATGGCAAATCCTTGCCCCCTGCTCTGCTGAAACGATACTGATGTTTTATCCATCTTTGTCCCAACTGCAATTATATTTAAAAAAAGGGTAATAGATCTTCCCTACTTCCCCGGGAAGAACTGTGAAATGTCCCATTGCTACAATGATGGGGGAACACCTAAACGTATAAAATTGACATTGAAGATAATGGTGTGTCCAAGCAATGTTTAAGTTTAATGACTGAAGGAAATCACAATGCCTTGTGGGCATGGGGGCACACTGAGGACTTCCCCCCTACATAATTTGAGAATCACTATTCCAAATATTTGTGAGAACACCACAAGATTTCACGACAAAACAACATTGTAACAACATCGGTAGTTCATTTAAACTACAAAAGAACTGTTAGAAACAGCTTTAGGTATTTTAGCATGTTGCAATTAAACTCTGGCATTAATAAAGATCATGTGCTGCTGCGCATTTTCTGCTCCCTCGCACTGCCGTCAAGCTGCCGCAGTTGTGGAGCACTCAGAGGGACAGGCAGCTTGCAGAGAAAAGAAGACGAAGATCAACAGCAGCAAGCGGGACACAATCACCCACACATCATCGCTATGCTTTTTCTACTGGAAAGCATCATCTTGACAATTAATTATGAAATAATCTGACAAGTGAATTTTACTCTTATGCTGGACAAATTTTAGGATGCTCAAGATGCCATGTTGATAATTGTATCTTAGCTAAAAGGGATGAAGGTTTCTGGGCTTTGGACTCTTCATGAGCATAAAGAATGTTTAAAAATAAACATTTAAAGACTGAAAAATGCTCTAGTGTGCATTTTGTGAGTGAACGAAGCATCTCTAACGTTAATTAGAACTAAATCAACAAGAATAGAGAAATCTTTGGAATATACCCAGCTTCCTTTATGTCTCAAATCACTTCCAAAGCACTTATGGAAGTGATTGGTTTCTGTGAAATGGAAATGGATGGTTAAATTTAATGATGTAAACTACATTGGTGTAGGTTATCAATCACCTACCTATAGTATACTCTACCATTATTACTACATGGACATGATTTACATATGGAAAATGAAAAAGGTTAAAGCCTTTTTAGGAATGATGACTTGGTAAATTGAAATTAGCGTGACTCAGTAGAGTTTGTATTACTACAGGACCTGGATTTTAAATGATATAAAATGTTTTATCTTAACTTTCTTGATTTTCAACAAACCTGTTTGTAAAAAACCAAAAAGATAAGAGCAGGATAATAAATGGAGAAATGGAAGAATCTGGAGAGGGTGATGGAGAGAAAAGTAGAGGCATAAATAATGGAATACAGGGGGAAAATATAAAAGATAAGGGATTTACGAAAATGAGACAGACTTAGCTTAAGGGATTCCTTAGATGAATAGGGCAGCCCACTAAGAAGACAATTCTCTTTCGAGGTCCAGCTTAAAATTTCTCACCAGCATAAGCAAAATTGAATTTCCATTCAGTCTATATTTAGAATGCACATTGTTCAGTGAATCTTTATCTCTGGTGCAAGCTAAGAAGACAAGTAAAATAAGCAGACATGGGGTTGAAGATTATCTCTAAAACCAGTCAGAAAACCAGTCATTTTCTTCAGCATTGTTCCACAGTGGTGGAAACCAATTTGCACGCATGGTCAGCTGGGGTGCCTGGCAAATTGCCAGTGAAAATCTTTCTTTGAAAAAACAAAGTTACTGCCTAACTGCAGCATATATCTCATGTCTGTCTCTCTGTACATCCATGACATAGAAGAAAATACTGGCAACCTAAAACCTTATGGAAACACACATACCTGAAGCAAAAGTATGAAAGAAAACTTAATACAGGATAATGATAAAAGTAATAGAAATGAATAAAGAGGTTCATTATGAGAATAACACAAATATAATAACTATTAGTTTATAAAGTGTCTGAAAATATAGGTATTGAATTACTATATATTACATTTACTATCTATTGTCACCCTGTTCTCTGTGACAGAAGTTCTTATTTTGAAAGAAGAAACACGAGTCCAGAAGATAGATCATAATATTGAGGCAAAAATAATGAAAGTTACAGTCATTTACATCAGTAAATAATTTTTTTTGCCTTTACAGAACTTTAGGAAACTGTTATACTTATTTTCATGTACCCAGTGCTTTCAGACTGTAAGAACTCATGTTACCATGGCTAAAAAAGAAATTACAGTGCGCAATTTAGTTTCAGCACCTATCAAACTCATGTAAGTAAAAGGATCTCTAAGAAAATGAGCTAAATGAAGGACTTAAACCCATACTTTAAAAGATATTCTTAGAGTTTTTCAACACAATAAAAGGGAAATTTAATCATAAAATACAGGTTTAAGTACTGATCTATGGGTATTATGAGACTGCAGTGCCTAATTGAAGATGTTTCATAAACCATTCACTAAGGAATTGAGACAATAAAATATGAATAACATTAAACCTAAGTCAGCCTTGTTCACTTTAATAAATGCTTCAGCTTCTGAGGTATTAAGTAAAAGAAAGATGATGATCCCGTCTTTATTACTGCTGTTCATTCATCAACATGCTTTTAATTTTTCTTGTTTCTAAAACTGATGGAACTAAAATATTTCAGAGCAATTTAAGTAACATTTTATGCTATATACAAAAAGTATGTGTAGGTGTCTGGTTTTTTGTTGTAGTGAAAAAAACACTATCAGATTAATCCATACCAGTATTGTAATATTTTTTGTTTCATCTGCCAAACCAAACCCCAAATTTCCTCATAACCACATTCTGATTTAATAAGTTAATCCCAGAACCTTTTCCTTACTTTTAAAGAATACAGATTGAGACAAAAATAACTTTCAATTTTAATTTAAACTTAGCACAGCCAAATTGATGTTATAATTTCCATTAAATAATATGCTAGATGACATTGACGTGTGTTCCTGCTTCCGAAAAGATGCTGTCTTTCTACATGCTCTAGGTGATCATTCTAGCTAGAGATTATCCAGAGAAATAACTGTAACAGTTTCTATTAAGATATTTTTGTATATATTTTCAAAGTCCTATGTAATGATTTTCCAGAGAGAACCTGTTTGTCTTCCTGTCAGCAACGCCACACTAATCACTACGTACACACATGCTCCTGCATTTTCTATTTTGCCTCGTGTACTGACCCATGAAGTTGCCAGCTATGTTCTTGACATGAAAATATTTCTGCTGTAATATGTCAGAAAAAATTAATTATTGTAGGCAGTAAAAATACATATTCAACAGCAAAGGGTCAGTAGGAAGCTTTGCTTAAGAATGCTGTTACAAAGATTAAATAGGAACCTGATTAAATATTGGGGTAAGGTTTAAACCCTGGTATTTTGGGCAAGACCTGGAGTGTATGAGTCCCAAAGAATGTAATTCCACCACAGCCTCTCTCTAATACATGTTACTGTCAGGGTTTGCAACTACAGCTTCGCACAGAGTGGCAAATCAGGATGTGTGTTGTTGTTTGGGGTTTTTTTGTTTGTTTGTTTGTGTGGAGATTGGCAAAAACTGTAAGAGGCTGTTGCCAAGAAATAAAGAAACAAATAGGTGTGCGTCTAGAGTAAAGAAAAACTGCCAGTTGGGCATTACTGAAAATGTAGAAGGGAGTTAGAAGGCTGGTGTGTACTCAGAACCTGACAGAGCTGCCACGTTTATTTCTTCTTGCTGATCTTCTGTTTGAAGCAGTAGGTGCTTCACACAGTATTTTTATACTGTTACCCGAAGAAGATAAAAGGTTGGATTAAAAAATTTAAAAACAGCCATCTGAGAATTTGGAACTGAGCTCTTTATTTAATAGCAGTAGGAAGCGCTACCTGGGGCAAGAGTGGCTGTAGTGAGTAGTTCCAGTACATGCAGTTATGCATGAGCGCGTCCTGGGAGGGCAAGTAAACCTTGCTAGCACAGCCAAGCTAGAGCTGGGTTAAGTGTGAATACTAGTGGGATGGGAGAAAGAAGCATTAGTTGGACTAACTCTATATATTAGAAAAGGCATTTAATTTCCTCATTGCAAAAGTGTATCAGTAGCCCTCCAAATATTATTACTTTATTAGAATTTTTGCTTAATTAACAGAAATTTTTGAAGCAACTTTGTCTCACAAAATATTAATGCTGGTTTGCACTAGTAACAGCATACATCTCAGTTTGCAAAAGTGCCTCTTTATAGGCAATGCCTTCTCAATGGACGTTGCTAGAAATTTCATCACTAGCATGTCACCGAGACTGTATTCTGAAGACTACGGCTTTGTATCTCAAATTCTGGTCTTTCCCTATAAAAGAAGTGTACAGGAGCCTATATAAGACAGCATGACCACTACAGCAAACTCTGGCAACTAATGCAGCATATAGCAGCTTAGAGCCTGGCAAGAACACACACATGACATGATAGAGTGATCACTTATTAATAAAAATGCTAGAGGTCAGGGTAAGGCATATCTCTGAATTTTTTCTCTCTCCTTCCCCATTAATACTTGGACTGTATCTTCTTGTTTACTGTAACATTTCCTGCATTTCCTGTATTTTTTCATAGCCTAAATCTTTTCATCTCCAATACCTACCTTTGTCCTCATTCGGGAAACGCACTGGTAGAGTTTACTAATTTGAACTGCAAGGACTTCTCACAAGAATTATCACGCTCTATAACTCTCATTTGTTGGCATTAGTTCTCCTGGAAAATCTCTTACCGATTTTTCCTTTACATAACACAAGAAACATAAGAAGGGATGATCTTTCAGCTTCTTGGTTTGCACAGAAAGTGCCTATGACAGGGCTCAGCCTGACTTAGATGATGACTTGCAGTTGACTCATCTTCCTTTTCTCTCACAGTTGTTTGGCAAGTGACTATCTTTGGCTACTTGGCTGTCTTGGGACTTTTGCTAGTCTGCACTGCTTGTATCAGACCCACAGTAAGTATTGGTACACTGTAGTTTTAATATACCAAAATTGGTGCTCAGTGGGCTTTGTAGCAAAATGGATAAAGCATTGCACTAGACAGTTTTTGCGCATACTTATGAAGAACTTGAGTCAACTGAGGAGATGGCATTGCAAATTTAGTTTATACGGTGTTTTTTCTGTAAAGAAAGGCAAATGGCTATATGTTGTGTGCATGAATGGGTATATGTGGATTATTGAATAGCTGCAATGGAGTGTATATTTTAACTACATCACTGTATTAAAAAGTTTGTGCTGGAAATTAACACGAAGTATTCTTTATTCTATGTAAAATATTATCTCAATTGACTTTCCAATTTTTACCTTAAATAATAAAATAACTGATACTTGTAGCAATTACTGATAATTTAAGCGGCTTTAGAAGGTCTTCAGATTTGTAGTTGAGATTGTTTGCAAAAACCTAAAGAACGCAGTGCAATTCCTATGTGCTTCTACACTATTTAATTCTATTTTTGTGTGAGTCATTTTTGACTGTTCAGAATGTATGAGACTCGTGGGAGAAAAAGGAGGTCTCACCTATGTCTCCCATCACATTTCCCAAACCCATTTTGTGCTAAATGTCACCACCTCCTGCACCTTCAAGCTAGCACACAATTAGATGGGACAGCTTTGCCTCTTTGTAGGCATCTGTATCTTCTGTCCTTCCTTGGATTTCTGAAGTCTATGGTTCTGAAGTCTATATGGTGCTATAGCTGGGCAGAAGAAAGGGAGAAAAACGCTTTCTCAGTTCTTTTGTCATGTACATTGTTAGGTTTCCTTCAGAATGAAAATAAACTGACCAAGAAAAGTTATCTGAGTAGCCAAAGGGCTATTAGTTCAGTGAGGTGAGAGGAGGAAAACAGGAAGAGTTACCCAGATCACAGAAGATTGAAATATGGATGTGAGAAAACATCCTTGGTGTTCTGCCTCTCTGAGATCTATTCCATATGTTCATTATCAGCCTCAGTTCTTTTTGATCTGGGACTACTCCATCTCTTTTCTGACACCTTTCCACACCCCATAAAGCCTTCTTTGCTCCCCTCTTCCGTTTCTTGATCAATTCTGCCTTTGCCCAGACACTTGCATGTGCAAATTATTTCATTCTGAAAACCATTCTGTACACCATTTGAGAATTTTCAGAAGGTGCTATCACATACTCTTGTTCCGAGGCAGAATAACATCTTCTGATTGAAGTAGAACATGGTAAATTTAAGGGTGAAATCTTGTTCTCACTCAGCTGTATGGCAAATGACATTTACTTCAAGGGTCACATGGCTATGTCTAGACTAAACAACAGACTGACTGTGAGATGTGTGGCAGCCTTCATCTCATCCTCATCCGGATCAAATCCAAGGCACAAGCTGGGTTTGTTGTAACCTTGCCTTTTGCCTTGATAAAAGATGAGGATGTGTGCAGGCTACTTAGGCAGGCCCTGGGGGTTGGAAGGCTGCATGAGTCCCCTGCTTTAGAAAACATTTAAACGGAATCAACTTGTCATGTAATATACAAAATGTGCTATTTTTGTAGTATATCTTGCTAACACACAAACTCATTTCCTTCAGGACTGTGCATAGATATGTCCTGTTACTTAGAACCTTACAAGTCTCATATACTTATTAAAGGGTTGGAATTTTGCTTTCTTATTTATACAAACGAAGATCTAAATTTATATATAAGTATATTCCTCCTGCTTTACACATACATGATATCCAGAAAAGGTCTGCTGTACACTTACTCTTGTGTTGTTTCTCTCGGCTTTCAGTTCTGAAATCTCCTCCTCTTTCTCAAGCAGCTGTTCCCTGCATGCATTTAATTCTTTAGTCAGTGCAGCAAATTCCTGTGGAATGAAATTGTATATGAAGTTACTTAAAATGTAAGCACTAGAATAATCAAACCCATAGGCATTCTAGAGTTTGAGGGTTCAAATAATATCTAGAAATCATCAACACAAACTAAAATAGCATATCAGCATCACCGAAACCATTTAAAGTCTGTGCATATCTAATATTACAAAAGAAGGTTCAAGATGATGGCAACATCTCCCATACATAAGCTATCAGAACCACACCAAAAGAGGAACAGAATTGGCCTATTTCATAGGAACAGAGACACCACATTTCACACAAAATTAAGTTCAACTCAACAAATCCACCTAGCGAGTGTTCTTGCCTCTGTAAGGCAGCTGTTGCAATATAGCATGGGAGAATAAAGTTACATTATTCACTGATCAAAATCTATTGAATATCAGACTAATATAAGTAATATGTGCATTGTGAAAAAAACCACTCTCATTATTTTTACTTGATACCTGAATTTAACTATTAAAATGTATTTGGGCTTCATAGTAAAAGGCTGTGATGAGTCAGAGTAACATTTATGTCTGTTGGTTTGGAGAGTTTCCTATGAAATAACAACGTAAAATGAAACTGGACTTTACGTTCCTCCCTATGTTAAGATTTACACGTGTAACTAATAGGTTTTCTGAAAAACACATTTTTCACTTGTCAAAATTCCTATTAAAATGTCTTGATTTTACCATTGCTGTTACTCTTCAACAACATACGTAAATTTTTGTCTATACAAAGGGCAGTCACAGATTTGTCCTTCATTTAAATAATGAAAAGGTTTCACTCCGTATGTGTTTATTTTTGACAGGCACAACATATACCAAACTGCAGTGTTTAATTTTATCCTTTACAGCAAAAAGACGCTACATGTCTCACAAAAACAGTGAGGCAAAGGATGAAAAGCCTCTAAAATTTGTGATCATGTGTCAGAAAAAAACAGATGTCTTGAGGAACAGCATCACTGCTCAACAGAGAGATATATATATATATATATTTAAATATTAAGTTAATCTTAGTTGGATCAAAATAGTCAGTGCTTTAGAGTACCCACAAGCAGCCAGAGCTGAACTGAAGTCATTCCTAATTCTCCCCCTCCCCCCGCCAAAGAAATCGATTTAAGAAAAAAACATGTCCAGGTGGTTTATCTTATCAGCCAGTAGGATGAAGCTGGGACTAAATCTGCTTATTTAAGACAAAAGCTAGCAATGATCTCAAAAGGGCTCGGTTTGCTGCTTCCTCTTGAGTTACTGAAAGCAGCTTTTATCTGAACTAAAGTGCGGTTCAACAGAAGTTTGGAAGGTATTCCTAGGCTCATTCTGTTTTAATCAAGTTTCTAAATAGTTAATGGTATGTGTTATTATTTATAACATGTTAAGAAATATTCAAATAGATTTAAAGTGATATTCTGACAGTGTCTAACTAATGGTGGTACTTTTTTTTAATTTTTCAGCGGCTGGAACTGGATTCACAGTAAATCTCAATGCAAATTGCATGGTAGTAAGGAAAGTGTTCGGGTATCTTCAGTGGATTTTGTTTTAGAGATCAGCTATTGATCAAATGAACCATGTAGTGGTGTTTTGGGTCATACCTCCTAATCAGTATTTTCATTTTACACCTTAGCGGTCAAGAACTTGTAAGGCTACACAGCATACTTTGATGTTAAAGCCCTTAACTTAGCTTTGAAAATGAGATTTAAATTGTAAAACTCTTCTCTCACTTTTCAAAAGTATCATTAAAACTTCTGCCTGTAGGTCTTGCTCTAGAATTCAGAAACTGCTAGTCCAGCGGTGTTATTCTGTTCACAATTTTGTTTAAAAACCCTCTGTCCTTAAGTTTATAACTAACGTTACATACCAAATGAAAATATCATATTTAGTAAAAGCCAATGATCTCAAGTCAAATCGAATCAGAATTTTGAAGCACAAAGCCACACATACAAGCATATTTTTATCTTCATAATCCTCTAAGAGAAACTTTACAGCACTACAGGGTGGAACCCTTGTTACTAATTTACATACAGTTTATACACCTGGATAAGTGTCTACAATACTTTCAGAATCTAACAGAATAAACTTTCTGCATAATCTATATACTATGCCATTGTTGTTTACATTTTCTTATTTCTTGTATTGTTTCAGTTGGAATTAAAACAGACATTTTGACATATGCTTGGGTGTCCGGACGGGTGGCAGGTGGTGAAAAGGATAACAAGTATCATCTGGTGACTTACTGTTCCAGTTCCTAACTACAGTAGGGCAAAGCAGTCTGATAACATGCTTTTGTCGCTTCCCTTGGAAAAAGATATGAGTTTATCAAACCGTAAATTCTTTGCTGTGCCAAGGCAAGCCGGCTACCAGCAGTACAGTCCCTAATGCGTCGGTCAATATAATCTCAAATAATTAAGGAACGGAGTTACTACTAGTTTGCTGAGCAGCATGAAGCTTATTCTTGGGGAATTTGTTTGATCATCAGCTTAAGTTTTCCCTTGCTTCAAAACAAATCATTACTCAGAATTCTGCTCCCAGAGTAGTCCCATACCAACCACAGCGTACTCTCAGCCTTGAAATATCTTCAGCTGATATTCATAACAGCTATTAGCATCCACTTCAGCTGGGTGTCCAGTATTTTAGACCTTTTTGCTTCAGTCATTGACACAGCCCCTTCAAGCCTTTTAATTATTCAGTTGCGGCTGCTCTCTGAAATTCCTCTGTGCTCTTGACATACCTGCAGCACTAGCATTTACAACAAGCAGTTGTAAATGGAGCTAAAGTGGCCAACTTTCTCTCTTCATCTGAAGTACTAGAGACTTCTTAGTTCTCAAGAGCTTTGACTTCTCAGTTGTCAAAAGCTTTGACTTCTCTGAATTGAATGATGACGGAAAGAGAGGGGTTTTTTTTCCTTGGTGTTTATATCATAAGCCTTTTACAGGGAAAGTCTCAAAGTAAAATTGAGTTTGCCCTAGAGCTTTAGAAATGATTATTTCTGTCAAATCTGCTTTGATGAATTAATAACTAGGATAAAACCTCACAACAACTTGCTTTTCAATACATGCATCCAAAACTACAAGTAGAACTCATTTTATATACACCCTTTTCGTACCAGGTATCCCTGAGTTATGACAATGTAATGCTTCAGGGAACGTGTTTCTCCCACAGGTTAGAAGCAAAGCAAAGCATATTTTTGTTTTACCCAGTTATGTAATAAATAACATGTGATGATAACAACCTCTGCTCTTGCAATTCCCTCCTATATATACAGGGATCAAGGGAATACTGTCGTCTGGAATTATTGTTTGCAGCAGAAATCTTGCATGGTCAGTCATACTTTGGGAGCCCTGAAGGTAGTATCTGTTGCATAACTAATATGATTTGACAGGCACAACTGCACTCTTAAAGCTTATGTGGAAGTTGTATGGCCATAAAGCTAATTAAGAACTGAAGTGAATTACAGCTGTATGAAAATTATTCAGTTGATTGCACTGTTGTTATACTATACTATGATATCAGGACACTAAGAAATGTTTTTCATTATAAACAACCCAAGAAAGAGCATTGTTTTGGCCATCTGAATAAATATAATCTCAGAGCCTATCGTATCTGCTGTTTCTCTTTTTGTCTTAATACTTGGGCTATAACACTCTGACTGAAAAATAGCTGACTCAAAACGACAGTTCTTCATTTATCCCATGTTTATCTTTGAAGAGAGGGCAGAAGCCTTGAAAACAACTTCAGCAGAAACTTGTATCTGCTGAAAGGATTGCTAGGCGTTACAAATAGAAAAGTCAAGGACTTCCCCTGGTGAAACAGCTGAGATAAGAGTCAGAGCAGAGGCTGGAGGGTGCCCAGGAGAGCGGGGAGGCCATCGGACAGGCAGGCTGACAGCGCTGCCAGATGTGTTGGCAGCAGGACTGTGCAGAGAAGGCATACTACAGCTCCCTTCCCATTAAATCTCTGCCTCTAGGGGCTGGTGTAACAAATGCTGCTTTCTTTGCTTACTGTTCCCAGGAAAGGCCTGTGAGGTTTATTTTTTCTGACCTAATATGCAGAAATGTATATAACTAGCCTCCAAGCTGAGGGTATGCCACAGGAATTATGAGACCTTATAGCTGCGATGGTCAACTGTTCAGTCCCTGTATACAATCCAGTAGGGAGTGAGTTGAACTCAAACAAAAATACAAACAGCCACTCATCATCCCCACAAAAAATAACTAGAGAATAATAAAAGAAAGGACAAATTTTGTAAGGAAAAAAACCCAACAACAAACCATAAAATTCAGTTTCAGAGACACTGGGGAGATTTGTCTTAAAATCCCCTTTGGATTTTCCATCTTGGAACCACAGTTCATTTCAGGAATGAATGAATGAACTAATCTCTGCACGGAGAAAGAATGGTAAGGCTTTATCATTTTTATTTTACATTCAACACAAGCTATGTGGACAGAATTGCTTTCCTATAAATTTAGATGTAACTCATTTAACATGGGAAATTACTATCTACTACAATTCCCTCAGACTTTTAACCTTTCATTTATTATGTTTTCATCTAATCAATTTTGCAAAAAAAATACTTGTACCTTCTTTCTTTACTTATTATTCCTGCATTGGAAATATTGTTGGAAATTTTCCATGCTTTTTAAACAACCAAGGATTTATTTCAGCAACTTTGCCACTACCAGCACACTGATTTCAACCTTGTTGACTCCTACTAACAAGACAAAACATTACAAGCTTCTGAATGTAATTCGCTGTTTATCTTCTTACTACAGAAAAGCCATAATAATAGTACTTGGATTCTAGATTAGGTTGAATGCAAGATTTAAATTTGGGTTTGGTGTCAATCTTATGAAATGTTTATTGTTACATTTCTGCTTAAGACGAGAGTTCATCTGCACACAAGTTTTAGGTTGCAAAACATGTACCCCAAAATATTGTATTGTAATAGGATCCAGGTAAAAACAGGAGATCAATTTGGATCTCAGGACTAAAATTTTGGTCTCTTCATACATAAAAGAGTCATACTTTTGAAATTGTAGAGTAGTCTCTGAATAAGTCTCTTGAAAATATTATCAGATCTTTTTGTATTATGATGCTGTTTGCATGGAGAGTTTTCTACACTGCTCCACAAATAAATGTAAGCAAAATTGATTCAGTTTCCCTTTTCCCCATTTTTATGCATTGAACTTTATTTTTCACACCTTCAAGAAAATTGGCGACTAGTACTAAATTACATAATAAATAATATGATGTGGGTGGGCCACATCACTTTGAACTACTGAATCTCTAATTTGAACCGAGTGTTACTTTGTTTGACTGACACCACACTTTCAGACAGGGAACAAGGTGCTTTTCTTCAGGTGCGGTCTCAGTGGCTCTTACATAGCCACTAAACATGGTTCGAACTGTCACGGAATTACCTATGGTGGTTTGGGTTATTTATTGGCCTGCAAGACATCTAAAAAATGGAAAGTGTAGTTGAATGTGACAATGAGAAAGTTCATTAATTCACAGAGGAAAATGAAGAGGATGAGATTTTTGTTACGTAAGAGAGAACTAACTCAGTAACACAGTGGACTTGTGACCCCACACTCTATTTTTCATTTTTTTTCCAGAAATGTAGGCACTGATTGAAATTCGGAAATATGCAAAGTTACGCACACATAAACATACAGTCAATGCTCCTTGGCAGAAAGAAAAAAACTTTTTAAAGGCTCAGAGCCACTGTTAACATCTTCAAGAATTAATAATTCCAATGCATTCACTGAACAAAAAATTGGACAAACGGAGAACTGCTATATAGCTTTCCATCAAGAAGGAATTCCTTTTTTAAATACTCAGGTTTTGAACTAAGTCTCGCAAGTATTTACTTATTCATCCATCCCTTTCTGGGTAGAAGAAATAATCTCAAACTAGTCTGGCCTCTCTGTGGATGGCTTTCTATTGTGAATGAATGAATTACCATTATAACTGTGGTACCAAATTAATCCAGATATAATTTTTTTCTGAGCAAAAAGAAAATCCCCCAAATTCTCTTTCAGTGCCTTAAAAAAACCTAACAACACTTGCTTCTAGAATACACCCAAAAAGAATAAGAGACAACTATGGTTTATACTAGATAAAATTTATCTATCTGATTAAGGCCATTGAACACATTGAATGAATTTGAATGTACATATTTGGGTTTAGCTTTGCAGCATATATAATGGGACTTTTATATAAATGTCATCTAAATTCAACAGCTGTATCATGTTACTTTTATGATTTTTTAAAAGAACAAGAGTACCAAAAGTATTCAAAATTATATTTCAAAAGTCAACCAAAAAGAAATTTTAAACGTTATCTGTTTAAATTTTAGTCCATGTGATAGTACTTCTAGAAAAATTTAAAGATAATGGGAAAAACGTAACACTGTCAGGACTTGTGATGTATTCTGCCTAATTTTCCTCCTATAGTACATACTTGCCATATAAAGTTTGATTTCTACAGACTTTAGAAGTCAAACCAAATCTCCCCAGCACGAGTATTGTGGCAGTGGCTCAGTTTTTGGCAATGGTTTTCTCACTCCGGAAACCTGAGCCTACACACAGAAGACAGGGGCACAGATCTGCCGTGACAGTTTTCACTTGAAACTGGGGCAATAATAACATGTATGTAATTCAAGTGTTTTTGGAATCACTGTTAAAAAGTAGTACAACCACAAGCAATGACCTAAGTCTAACTCTCTAATCAGTACCAAGCAGCCAAACACAAACCTGTTTCCATTAGTTTCCAAATTAGCCTGCAAAATTGTCATGCAAACCCATAAATTTTACATATCAGCTAAAAACTGCCCAGTTGACATTACTGTTTTTTCACAGGCAATTGTTCTTTAACAGAAAACTGCTGAACAAAGTATGCAATCTGCTGTTTTAATAATGTTTTCCCACTCCCTCTGTTTTAAAATAATTTAGATTCGGTGCTCTGTATTATCTGTTATATACTGACCATTAAAATTTGTCCTTTCTGAAGAATATGTTCACCCACTGGGTATTGGTCTGTTAAAACAAAGCTAGGTTTCACATTTACAGTAATCGTAAAAAAGAAGGACAAGGGAAAAAGGGCACAATAAATCGACAACAGATTTTTATTTTTTTACCTATAATTTCCTGTGTTCTGTGAGACTCTTCAGATTATGATAGCAGATGTGAGTTCACAAAAGCATAAAGAAAGGATCTCAAATACAAGGTAGTAGATGCTAAAAACTCAACAGCACAAGGCAGTAGCTAAAAATTCAACATCCCTTATTTCTCATCCTTAATATCAAACTATAAAGCTTGAGGCTTCAGAGGACTTGACAGCCTCCGTCCATAAAAAATTGAATGTTAAAGATTACAAAAATATAGCCTACTTTTAAATATTTTTTATTATTATCATGTAGAGAATCCAATTATACCAAACCATATAAAGTTCATTCTCCCATACTTGTGAACAAGAATGAAATTAAAGTCTTTTTTTTCCTCGAAAAAAAAGCAAATGGCAGTTCATGTTAACCAGATTGGTTCAATTTGGAATAGATATCACAGTGAGGGACAGTCTGCTCTGTTGCTTTGAAAATAACGATTGTGTCTTCAGTGCTTTGCTTCTGACTGATGGGAACACTGAGGGACAGAGAGTCTATAAGCAAATTAAACAGCTGTTGGATTATTACCAAGAGGAGATGAGATAAAACATAACTTATAAACATCTGTAGATATAATAAAGCTGAACTTGTAATTCAGGTGGGTGACTTTTAAACAGCTCATAATATAGGTAGAGTAAGATGAAACTGCAGACTGGCTTACAATGTGTTTTAATTTGTCGTATTACATACTGTACACACCATACTCTATTTTGTGGAAATATTACTCATGTAAGACATTATGGCAGCACACTTTTCAGAAGTGGGATGAAAGTGCTGTTACTTGGGGCTGTAGTGATTTTTTCTTCAAATCAAACTACTGAAGTATGGAAGTAAAGCAGATTTATAAGGGAAAGCGCACCGTCAACTTTTTTTCCATTTAATAATCAATGCCTTTGTTTTACAGATATTCGTATTCACTTCTAAAAGGACATAAATAATTTGCAGATATAGTTATGTTGCAGACTAGCGTATACTATTATTTTCAAGTGGGACTTTAACATAAAAGATATTTATATCAGTATGTCTTGATGGATTAAATATTGTACTGCATCAAAACTGATGACAGTTTACTACTCCACAGTTAAAAATTTATCATCTATCAATAAAGATTAAAATATGGTCTAAAATGGCAGACTACAATTCATATATAAAATAATTTTATGGAAAATGGGATTGGTTTTATCCCAATTCATCAGAAGCATATTTTTTCCACATAGTTAAATATTAAATACATGAAATGGTCACAGAGCAGTAGCATAAGAGAAGAATAAATTGCTGTATTGAATTACAAGACTGCAACCTCCCATTGCCAGCAGAGAGTTTTATTTTATGCTTATCATCCTACATTTTTTTTGCAAAATTAAAATAAACACAAAGTTGTAAAGGGAATCACCCTGGACAATATGCAAATTATTGAAGCGCTTTACAAACCGTATAATGGCTTCGGCACAGACACAGATACGTACAGCTCTCATTATGAGGCAGATTGAGGTCAGTACATGGCCCTGAGAAATAAACTAAAATAAATCCTGACAGAGAGGATACATGAAGGGCGACTGTAAGAAGCAACACATACTTACCAGTAAACAGAACAGGCCTTGCCGTACAACGTTGGTGAGGAATGGGGAGCTTATTTTGGTGCCAATTCCAGCTTACAAGTATGGTTGATTTTTAGCATGCCTGACTCACTTTTCAAACTCTTTACTTCTCTAGCTTCGACTTCTTTCTCTGCACAGCATCCTGTTGTTTTCTTCCAGACCAACTTGACAAAATATAGCGTGACCTTTCCCTCTCCCTCATTTTGGGGAACGTATACTGTTCTGACACTTGTCTCCCTCCCTTCTTCCTCAGCATTGTCTCTGGGTAAATTTTATCCATGATCACTCATTCAGTTATTAATAATAGGTCAACAAGTCTGCTGTTCTGATTCACAACGCATCCTTCCTTCCACAGTAAAATTGTATTTTTTCACCTGTCAGAATTTGAAATAGCATCCCGAATAACTGACATGAAATTACGTAATATTTTAAATATACATAAAAATTTTAAAAATGTAGTTTTGTTCATCACTTTATAAAATTGAGTGAAAAGTATCTGATATTTAGACTTTTCCATTTTTTCCCATTTTTTCATGAATTTCCTCAGTGTGTAAAAAATTATAAAAAAGAAGGATGGAGAAAACGTAAACATGCTTAATTCTGTTATTCTGAATAACAACCCCAAACAACAGAAGATTATACATAGTTGGTTTTAACAAAAAAAAAGTCATTAAGTTAAAAAGTTGGGGGTTTTCTTCTTTTTATCAGTATAAGAACTGTCAAGGAAAAAAATGGAATCAAGTCTATGAACTGACCTCATGCATCAACTGATCTCTTCACATAAACTTTATTTGACCTTTTTCCTGGCAACAATAGGTGCTAACTGATGCTTGAGTATGCAAATATTAGGTTTTCTGGGTTGGATTTATCTCTCAGAATTTGAAAGGCATGCTGTATTAAAATGTATATCCAAGCTGGTCACCCAAGAGCAGTAAAGGAGAATAAAGGTACTTTTTAGGATGTGATTGATCCAACATGCTATAGATATTCCTTTTGGGTTGAAAAGAACTGGAAATAACAAATACAAACTGGTAGTAATTATGCCACCCTTCTGGGTGCTAGTATTCAATTGGTGCAGTATGGAGGGGTTCGGTTCTTGGGGGAGAGACCAAGACAAGTGACCAGAGTCAGGATGAATACCAGGAAGTCCAAATGAGAGTATAATGAAATATAGGGGACAGGGCGTCTGTAAAATGGTTTTAAAAGGACAGATTGTTTTCTCTAGAAAAGAGAAGTTTAATAAAGTAATGTTACTGCAATAAGCAAAAAGTTATTTGTTATAATGACAAGAGTGAATAGTGTCTGTGTGCATTGAGAGTGGGGCATAATCAGGCTAAATTGCAGCTGAGGCAGTTCAGGGCCGTATTAGGAAAACCCTTTACAAGAACAGTTAAGCAACGAACGTGGCTATACAGGGACTGTGTAGTGACACACTTTCACTGACAGTTCAGACAAATATATCTGTGAGGGTTTATGGTCTTGTCTCAAAGAATGAAGATGGAATAAGTTATATTTGGAAGATAACAATGAATCCATATATACATTTTCACTACTGTGAATTCTACTTCCTAGTGGTGGGTTCTTCAATTTAGATGACTACAGTATATATTGACTTCTATGATGAAATCTGCACATAACACTTTCTTGGTGTCTCTGTTGGAGTTAATTTAAGCCATGGATTTCACTAACTTGGTTTCTGTTTGATGAGAAATGTAAGATATAAGTGGTTTGTTTTGTAGAAATGTTTTATTGATCCTTACACTAAAAAAAAGAAAAAGTTACTTTTTCTTCTTATGTTGATTTGCCCTTTTTCCAGTGAGGCTAAACAGTCACCTAACATCCACAAAGTACAAATATGTACTTAGAGAAGGAATTCAAATTTTGCTCTTTCCAGCAATCTAATAGAACATTTGACTTTTTTATGTGCAATAGAAGTAACATTAAAATTTGCTCAGACCTTGTTTTATATACGGAGGTTGTTAACAGTAATCTTTCATTTGGTTTATACAATTAAAATGAACTTTGAAAACTTCAGTAGAGAAAACAAGAGAATTTGTTGCAGACGTTCTTCATCAAGAAATATGATGAATTGGCCATTACTGAACTAGACTTTGTCCTGAGGAAAAATATATAAGGTACTTACAGACGCCAAGACCAAATTAAAAAATGGTGCCTTCTAAATCAGAAATTGCACAGCTCACAAAGATCTGAGTAGCCTCTATGCCTCACATTCCTTTAAAGATAAAGGAATAATAAAACATTTTAAAATGATGTTAACATTCAGACACTGGAAATTACATCCACGTGCTTTCACCCACTACTAAGGTCTTTTAAAGTTTTTTCTTTCCTTTTTTAAGAATATAGGATAATTGATGTAAAACACATAGCAGTTTTTCAATTCTGAAAATGTAGTGAGGAAGCTTATATTTTTATCTTTTAAGAAAGAAATTGATAAAGCCTGGTAGTTAACAGTGATAATAAAAATATTTGTTATCCTAAAGGATTTTATTTCTTTTGAGTCAGCAAAAATAATAGGAAGAGTCCTGTTTATTTAAATAAAAAAAGAGGACACTAAATCAGAAATTCTGAGGTAAAGATGTTTCCCCTGATGTTCAATAATGTGCTGTGTTCATGAAAAGAGAAACCAATTTATAAATTACATCTTCTATACATAGTGTACTCTTGGGTATGAGAAGTAGTTCAATGTCTAAGAAAAAATACTGCTTATCAAGAGCTCTGCAGGACTCCAGCGATTGTATTCAATAAATAACAAATTTACATCAAAATAAGGCCTCATTAACTATAAATTTTTGGGGCCAACACCTGCTGGAGAGGTGTTCCAGAGGCTGATTCTGCTCAGAGCCCAGGCAATTCCTGCCTCTCTGTCCATCTCTTGTTATTTAGTCCCTCAGGCATGGGTAGTGCTGTGCCATGCCAGAGATCAGCATGAGTACCAGCAGGAGAGTCCCCCAAAATAGGGACCAAGTCCATGACTTCAGAAGAGTGGTGTGGTATCTTGTCTGATGAGAAATGTATGCACATTCCTGATTTTTGCATGCATGTCTTGCCAGAACTACTCACGTATGCATATGATCATCTCACACAAACATCACACAATATATGAACTACAGGAAAATTTTGTTAATTTAGTTATACAACTTAGATGACTCCACCTCATACTACCCGTGTTTCTCCATAAAGAGAAAAATTCAGAAATGGGCAAACCCCATTTTAAGGTTATGTTTAAGATATTTACCACAAGCGTGTGTCACAGAAAGGTTTGCTACCTGATCTTCCCACAGACACTTCAGAAGCAGTTGTGCTTCTTTGAAGTGTGACTGTCACTTTGAAAACCAAATCAGCAGGTTTGCTGATCCAGATCCAGCACTCCAAATGAAAGTTACACTTCAAACGAGCCCAGTTGCCTTTGAGGTGCTGTAGAGCTACTGTTTCTGTTTGAAGTTCATTATCCTACTACATTACTACCAATTCAACCTTACATCTGTCTTTTCTTGCTACATTGTGTCTCCAGATAACTAAATCAACACAGATGATAACATTCAGGACAGAATATACGTGACAACTTTGAGCTCTTCTATTCAGGAAAGCTCAGTTTTAGGATTACAGCTACCACCACAAAATCTGAGAGAGTCATATGAACGGGAGAGGAAATAAAAATTCCCTTTCTAAGGTAGTGTTCTAGTGAAATATGTGCACCGTCACAAACACACACGTACAGACTATTAAATACTTTCACCAGATATGTTTAAATCACATAACTCAATAGACTTAGACTGGAACTTAGCCCTTCTTTATCACTCTGGATTTGCAGTGGCTAATGTCAACAGAAATGGAAAACATTATTTTAATAATTCTGATTCTCAGAAATCCTGGTGTATTTGCAACATAAAGAAACCATGTTTATATTATGCCTCCCCTGTGAAACAGAATACACACGGACTCACATTCTTCCTACTTGCCTGTAGATACATCTGTCAGATTCACTGTAAAGAAATACTTCACGAGCTTCTTGTTTGTATTTTACTATATAATATTTAGTTAGCATTTTTATTTCTCCAAGATGTGCAAAGCCCTGAGGTCCAGAAATTAAAAAACAAAACAAAGCAAAAACAAAACCCAAAACTACAAAGCATGTAAAAATATGTATTTTAAATACATATTTTTTCCTTGGGTATATTTATTTACAGTATATTTCCAGAAACAAGACCCTTATAAAAATGAAAAGTAAACATACAAAGGTAAACACCACGAATCCAAGAGAAGTGAACCACCTGTTTCAGAGCATGCTCGTAATTGCCAGCTGGGGTAAAATGCATTAGCACTATAATCTCATAAATCTTCCCAAAGTTGTCTGTATACTATATATTATCATGCAGTGTTGCTAAATCAGACAACATTCTATCTTTCCTAAATTGGCTGTTTATATTTCTCATGACAACCACAAGACAGCAACCACAATTAGACAAGTGCTGAAGCTTAGGGTCCTATAGCAGTTCAGAGTGCTTCAAAACCTTACAGCTGTTTTCTCTTCCTTCGGCCCTGGTACACCTCTTATTGAAGCCTGTGGATGCAAAGAAAACAAACTAAAACACAGCGGTGAAAAACCTTTGGCTTCTAAAAAGTCAGTCCCTAGACCCAAGCCATCAGTTCTTGGAGGCCAATTTATAATTGAAAACCATATTAACTTAAGAGGAAGATTTTCCCTGTACCTGAGCAGAAAGCCACAGTTAGAGCCCATGAGCTTACGGTCAGCTCTCACCCCGGCACGCTTTCCTCCATCTCTAGCCAGGATGACTTACTCTGGTACCTTTCCCAGCCCGGCAGCAGTGGATGAGATCATGACGCCACAACATGACTAAGTGGCAACACTCACAAATGAGATTATGATTGTTAGCTTTAAGTATCACCGAAGCATCCATGATGGTAGCCCTGTATTAAACTCTGTGCTTGCCCTGATAAACTGGTAAACAATTAATAGCTAATAGCAATTAACTTGCTCAAACAGATTATTCTGTCAGGTTTTTGAATGTGGCTAATGCTTGCTTCGATGGGCAACTGGGCAAAAGGAGGAGATAAATTTGTGAATAATTATCTGGAGGTATCTCTTCAATAAAACAGAAAGCAAATACAATAAAGGAACCTCCCTGTACTCATCAACTATTTGGTTTATCTACTAAAAAAAATAGTCATCATGTGAGAAAACTGAGAAAAAAGTGATCATTGCAATCAAGAGGATACTAAAATTCATTGAAAAGCAAAATGTAATAGATAACACTCTTTCCAGAAGAGAATTTCTTGTACTATTTTAAAGTTGGTAAAACTGAACAGTTGCTCATTTGCATAAATTACCAACAAAACCCTATAATAAGCCATTTATGGTAAACATTTATCTTTCAGTTCCTTAGAAAAAGGGGGAAATTTCTTATAAGTGTAGACAAATATTTCAATCCAGAGAAATGGGATTTCATGCTTTTGATATGGAAAAAAGTAGATGGCATTGCATCATGCCCCTCATATATGAAAATAAATTGCCTGGTCATAAAAGCAAGATTTTTCTCAACAGGAAGAACATAAATCCTGCAGAAAATGATACCTTACTAGTTCCCCATTCTCTAGGGAATGTATTTGCTTTGCCACTTGTAAAAAAAAGCAGTGGGACTTAACTAGGTGTAGTGAAGATAACTAATAATTACAGCAAACACACTATACTACACTTTGTAAACTTTGATTTAGACACGTGCAACCCTCTCAGTCTGAAGCCCTGAAATCTCTGTCATCACAAAAAGTAATTGCCTGGAATATATTTCGTATATAGCCATTATGCATTAGTTCACAAAAACTCTTCAATGTATCTGTTTCATGCAGACATCTAGTTTAGCACTTCTGAGTTTACATTGTTTAACAAAGGCTGTGATGAGGAGGAGGTAAAAAACGAATGAATCCCAGGCATCAGAAAGAAAGCAGAAGTTAACTCCAGAGATTCTTGTTACGTGCCAAAGTCTACATCTTAGCTGCCTGTAAAACAGTGTCCCACGTGCGGCCATGCAGATCACAACTCAGCCCACCTTCAGCTCTCTCACAGGTATCTCACAGTTTGTAAACCATCTGGCAGCCAAAATCCCTGCCTGGGTGCTCTGTCACTTCACAGTTGGGAAAGGAATTGCCTCAGTGTACCTGGTCGGAGCATTCTGTCTGTGTCTGGACCTGCTTGATGAACTTTACTCTCTGAATGTGTAGAAAATCTGGAAGCAGAGATGCAACACTCTTCTCCGTCTGAAAATCTGACTTCTTTGTCAGCCAAAAAGCTACTTGCCTGCACTATATTTAGTATGTAATAATCACATACGAATTTACTAAAAGTCTTGACATTATTTCCGTATGTAGACATCTATTTTAGCACTAATGGAATGCAAGAAAATCAGTTCATACTATGGAACTGAAGGTGACACCTTGAGGCACCTCTTCTGCTTCTCATCTTTTTTGAATCAATTGGTTTTCAATACTCTGTAAACCTGTGTGTTATCTAACATTTCCATTTAAAGTCTCTATTAGTCAAAATTTTATTACCAACTTTATGAATAAGCCACTGAGCTATACTATAAGTCAATACAGTATTTTTATTTAAAGTGAAATACATATGCCTTATACACTAAGAAAGCAATGTATTCTAATATGGGAGAGAGTAAATGGGCATCTAAGAAAAGTACAGTTCCTTCTTTAAATTTTGGCCTTATTTTTCAACTGCATTCAGTGGCCCAAAATAACATGACTAAATGAATTAAAATGCAGTGACAGCATTTCAGTGTTCATTACCCCATTTTAGACCTTTTTAGAAACAAAACCCAAAAAACAAACCCAAGCCCTAGGTATTGCAATTGTATCAAAAGACTTTCTCAACAGGAAAAAATGAAATATGAGAACTTAAAAGAGGCTGCTTTCCAAAAATAAAGGGCATAATGAAAGCTATCCTTTTTTGCACTTCATATACATAGACACACAAGCCCATATCTGCTGAAATAGAAACACTTGAAAATATCCTTCCCCTCTGATCATGCTGAGCTTTACATAAAGTTGTGTACTCTGTTTTGCCTCAGAAAGCTTATTCAACTTGATTTGCTCAGACAAATTATGTCGAGATTTAAATAATTTTGTTTGTCTTCTTTTATTAGGTAGCTTATGTAAAACTGTATGAATATATACACATACAGTCTTTACTAGATCTTCAAACAACTGTCTGCATAAGAACTTACACATATCTGAATTTTTTAAATATAAAGTTTTATTTCTTTTAAATTATTCTCTGAAGGCATTCTCTGTAATAACTAGATATTATTTCCTAGGTATCTTCATAAAACATTTAAAAACAAATCTTTGTTTGGGTTTCAGACAATTAATTATGTAATAAAAAGAATTATTCATATAACTGATGTCTTCTTCACCTTTCCTATGTGCAGTATCGTATTTCTGTTTGTCTATTGCTGTAATTTCCATATTAAGACTTCTATATTCAAGAAGACTTGAACAAAAAGGTGAATTTGACAAACTTCAGCTTTATTATCTGAATGTGGTCATTTGGACGTGTTAAGAAAAGAGGGAGATGCACATGCAAACTGCTTAACATGTTCTTTTTGTTCTTCCAAGAACATTTGCTGTAGTTTGCAATATTGCTGATACTGTGTGATTGATCAGTGAATCCTTACAATGAAAGAAAGCTCAGGGCATACAGACAAGGATGATGTGCCCATGAAACTCAGAAAAGAATGTTGGAAGCGGTCACAGCTATCATAAAGGAAGCTGAACTTATCTCAAAACCAAGGAGGCTGGAGGGTGGCCTTTATTGTAGATAAATGGCTGTATCAGTTGAGAGGGTCAACTGGTTATGTAAATGGCCTTCTCTAAAAAAAATAAATAGAAAGCATTATCTTCCTGAGACAGACAGACTGTATATGTGGCTCAGGCCAACAAAGAGTATAAATATTGAGCAAAATGCAAAATTGACTTTGAAGAGAGCAACAGGTTTGAGCTGGCTTCAACCTATGTATTCCTTCCCAGCAACTAGGAATGACCAGTGCTGTGGCAGCATTAAAAGAAAGGTAATGGTAATTATATTCATTATGTGGTTTCACTGTATAGTGTCACTGCTATATTGTGCTTGCATTGTGATTTCAGAATATTGCTGTATCACTTTTCTAAATCAAAATCCCAGGTAATGTCAAATACCTTCAAAAAAGTAAAATTGGTATTAAACATTAAACCTTCCTCATATGTAATATCTAAAAGAACATGGTCAGAGAGTATTGGGCTCTCATATTCTGAAAACTCAGCAGTAGAAATTCAATAGCACGCACAGATTTCTTCACTTCTTTAGAAACTGATGATATTATCTAGGCAAGTGCTACTTTATGTTGGGGCTCCACCAGGACAGATCACGGGACCACGTTGTGGATACAGTCAGAATTTCAAAGAATCTCAAAAAATCTACTGCTCCAAGGGACTGCAAAATGTTTCCAGAAGTCTCGACTGCATTGGCAAACCTCTTAGGAGTAACAACATATGAATGATTCAGACTCAAAAGCTTTTTCCATTAATTGAATTTCTGTTGAGTTGAAATAGGTTTCTATGGTAGCAGTAATGTCATAAATGATTCCCCACGGCTTAAAAGTACCAGGCGGCAATGCCTCTAGCACCTAGTGCACTATTTTCAATCAAGAAAAAAAGTCATGCTGGGACCCAGACGAGAGATATGCATCACCAGCCATGCCCTCCATTAGATCTGTTAATGTGGTAAGGCTGACCACGTCAGAGTTAGCCCCTCACAGTAAATTTTGCTAAACTAGATCCCAAGAATGCCTTAATTTTTTTGGAACTTTTAATTCCAAAAAGTAATCCGTATCTTGATACCTAAATCCAATGGAAGGATTCCTCCTCAAGGATGGAGTCATTGATTTATATAGTCAGGATTCCTCTATTCTGACTCAGGAGTATCACTTCAGATGTGTCTCTCAAATGTCAGTCAGCCTTAGAAGTCTAAAATGGTAAACTTCTTTTGAAGGGACAAGAGCTAAACTATCAAAACTTGACGAAGCAAGCTGGTGCTTTTATGGCATTTGAAAATATTAAGAAACTCAAATATATCATCCCATGCATACACAGCTTTGGAAATTTTTGCCACCAGCAGTACAGTACTTGCAAAACACTTTCTCATTAAGGTAAAATACGTTCGACATCACCACTGGCTGATCCAAGTGAAAGTAATATAATTTCCCCTTCAGTCCTTACGCTATAACACTCCACACACACAATATTTATTTCATATTAAATAATTTTTATACATTTGCACTAGAAACCCTACCCCAAGGCCTAGTATTTTATCATACTGTGTGGTATGAGAGCAGAGAAAGATACGGTTTCTCTCCAAAGGAACTTACAATCTAAGTCTAAAAATAGAAGCAGTGAATTGCAAGGGACAAGTCAGAGACAATGTGACAACATGACAGATAATTGGTTTCAGCTACATACTGCATAATCAATTTTCCTGATAAATGAAGAGAAATGAGAAAAGATCGACATCACAGCCAACTGGCCTGACAAACAAACAGTAATCCCAGGGGAGAGCTGAATTGCACACTTTCATACAGCAGAACGTAGAGCTTGATGGCTCTGTATTGTGTGTGCTCTCCTTCAGTGCTTTGATTGCTAACTCTTCCTTTACAGAGTCATGGGCCAGCAACATGGGCCATGCCACCTTTTGATACAGCTCGCTTTCCAGTGGGAGCTCTCATTTCCATTCTCTTTCTCAGCTTTATGTCAAAATAACGTTGTAAGTGTAAACACAGGAAACACATTCCTCTTTTTCCTGATTAACAGTAAAGTCTTCTTTGCAGCAAAATGAAGCAGCTTTGAAAAGTGTATTAAATTGTAAGCAGGAAAGCAAACAAACAAAATAATGGCATAAATATGAACAATAACAGAAACTGGTGGGAATTAAAAGCAAAATATGTAAACAGTAACTTACAGTCTTGTAAGTGAAAAAAAGACCCAAATGAATCCCAGGATAAGAAATTCAACAAGACAGAAGTAAACTCCGTATTTCAGTAATCTTCTATAACGGAATGACATAACAATTAATTAAAAATACGCATAATGTTTAAGTAAAAGAATAGTATATAAAAATACCAGTGAAGAATATAAGAACAAATATATTATTGCAAGGCACATGGGTCTTCTGACGGGCATGAGAATTAACCATGCCTCTTTGTATTTATGAAGACGTGGGCAACAGCAGTATGTTTTTCTATAGCTCACCAAAAGCCGCAAGTGGGAACTTGATAGACTTCCAGAGTAAAGGCAAAATTACATACTCTGTCCAAACCTATGCTAATTACACTTCCTCAGCCTTCAAAACAGGGTAACTACTGGCAAATTGCTCAGTGGCTTGCTATCTCTGGCTCATGACAGCTGCCAATCCAAACCTGGGAATTGCTTTGGGTGAAAGCTACTTGTCCTGGGGATTAATTGTGCTGGGACCATTCTAGGAGCTTACAGCTACGGACGATCACCTCCAGACACAGGGAATCTCCACAGTGTAGCAGTAGCTTAGTCAAGGCTGTCTTCCAGTACTGTAGTATTCCTGGAGACAGATTAAACAAAGACTAGGAGATCCTTGCATCCAAGCATAGAAAAGTATATGATAGGACAACAAGAAAAACCTGTTCTGTCCTTCCCTTCCCTTTGGGTGCCTTCCAGGATAAGCAGCAGTATACATTTATGCCAGCTACAGAGGTGTCTGCCTCCACAGCCTGCAATTCCCAAATTGCATCGTGAGCTGTCCGCATGGCTGGCAGGATGAAAAAATAATCTACAGATGGCTGCTGTAGCATCTGGTTGAGATTTAAGTTTCAAAATGTCCTGCAGCGTCTTCTAGTTTCTGACTGTGCTAGGAATTCCTAAGAGTGTTTGCCATAGCATTGCCACTTCACGCTCCTTTCTCGTCCCGATCTTGGGAAAATGCTTTTGTTCAGGACAAATATAGTTCATTTATACAGTCAGAACAACATCATTTCCTCTGTTCACAGCTGGAGAGTGCATGATATCACGAGCTGTGACAGAGATACAGTCTGAAGAAGACCTCATCCTCAGGTGCAGCTCTAGAGTGAAGAATAAAAGCAGACAGTTTGCTAGAGGTCAGATCTTCATAAAAATGTAATTTTCCATGGGACCCTGCACAAACTGGTTTTCTTTCTTAGATCCACTAACGAATAAATAACCACAAAACTGTCATAATTTTTGTCAAGTGAGAATAGAGTATTTTAAGGGGAGACCAAGAAGTGAAGAGGATGGCATGCCTTCTGGGATACCTCTGGAGGATTTTGGACTAGCTAAAATATATGGATACAGGCCACAAATTTATCATTACCAAAAAAGAATTAAACTATAAGATAGTCCCTGAAAACCTGTCTCCTTACTTTGTAAGGTATATTTTCTTTGCAGAAGAAACTAAACCTACTGCATGCTGAGACTGCCCCCAGGTGTATGCCACCTGGAAAGCTGGTCCTGGAGTTGGAGCTTAAAGGAACTCTTCAAAGTGTACCAGTGTAACAGCTTGGACTTGTCCTCCAAAGGATGTAAGAACACAAAAATAACAGGAATGTTATGCTATTTTTGGGCAGGAGGTCATAAGACCAGACTGTCTTATGGAAGAAAACTGTAAAACAGTACCTAGGAAGCACATGGTTTTTTTCCTACAGTAGCTCCCAGGAAGTTCCCATGTGTGAGCAGTATGCTTGTTTCTGGTGACTCTGTAACTCACAGGACTGAAACTCACTATCATCTCCAGTTTTTTCCGGACTCCTGGAGAAACAATGGACCTACTATGGACTAATTGTGACTGCAAAATGCAATTTGATATGTCACATATGTCTGTGTCATATAGATCACATTATATATCTCAGATTAGAAATATTAAACACATTGTGACATCTTAGTCTTATTTTTACCCTTTGTCTCCTTTTGCCAACTTTTGGATTTGGGTTCTGAGTTAAAACAGGTGTAAATGTGTGAGAAAACAAAAATGAAGAAACACTACCAGTGTGGCAGCACAGTACCACGTCAAAACTTTCCAGCTACAATCCATGTAATTTATGACAAAACGTACTCTTTTTAATAACCAGGCAGGTAAATCACATATTGATTACCTGGATTTAATAGTAAACAATACATCTTGAGAAACTGCATCTTTTCAAATATGTTGTTTAAGCATATAGTTATAAATCAAAATCGATTCCTTTTCAAGAAAACATTGATGCTTATCCAATATTTTAAAATCAATTGAACTGAAGAAGTGGTTAGTTCTGTATCTATTATCATCTGCTTTAAGAGAAATATCAAAGACACTGTTTATGAACAAATAAAAATGTATTATGAAATTTTAGGATGATATTTGAAACAGAAAACTAATTAAAAGTTAACAGTTCCTAATAAAGCTTCTGGAATGATACACGCCTGAAAAAAGCTCCAAAAACCCCTCTGTAACTAAATGGAAATATAAAGCTCCTTTTGCATGACTGCAAGAAGAAATAGATTTCTAGTGTAAGCTCGAGCTAATAATATTTCATTAATTTTCTAATTATTTTGCTATAGCAAAAATAGTAGATCAAAGAGACAAAGTGCCAAATTTTCATCTGATGAAAATGAGCAAAATATATTGAAGTCAATAGCAAAGTACTTACTCAATTCACCAGAAAAAATAGACCATTTTAAGAGGTACTTCTATCACTTCTGAAATCCAGTAAGGTTTTTTTTTCGCAATACATACAAGCTATTTTCATTTCTTTGATAATTTTGCAAAGTGGAAACAGTTCTGCTTGTATTCTTGTAATCTTGTAACCAAACACACTCTTGTTCTCTTTCCTCCTCTCCCTGGTAGAGAACATGCCCTTCAAGGGAAGGCACAGAATGAGCCCATGACAAGAAGATGTTAAGGACTTACAAGAGGAAACCAGCCTCCCAGCACATGCTCCACATTTAAATCTAACCGTGCATCCATGCTTCAAAGTATCCTCAACTGATTATTTCTCAATTATCTCCAAATTAATCTATTCCTCAAATGCAGAACTAGTTGATTCCATAAATCATGAAAAAATTGAGTTTTTGATCTCTGGCTGGAGGATGTAACTGTAGAGAAGACAGAAGAACTCATTTTACTTTTTGTTTTATAAAAAAAAAAAAAGGTTATTTCTTCAAAGGTATTTTAAAAATTACTATTTTAAAAAATGGAGAAAATATTCACCTTATGTAAAATTTATTATGATTTCTCACTATCCAGTTTTCAGAATTATGTTCATTCTCCTTTCAGGAAAGAAATTTAGACAGACTAATCCTGAGAAGCTTTTAAAACTGATCTCAAAAGGATTTTTTCCCCATTTGTATAAGAATGTGCAAGAATAATAAAGCCAAGAAGTCAGTCAATATGCATCAAAATCAAGAATGCATGGCAGTAATATTTGTTAATTTTTTTTCTGGGGAATAATCTATTCATAGAAAAAGTATGTGTTTAAGAGAGAAAGTTTAACATGTTTAGCGCATCACAGGATGCCTTTCTAGAAGTATCTTTGCAAGGTTTCTTTTTGCTCACTTGTCCCTAAATATGTTTCTTTTTGTTCCGTCTGTTTTATTTTAAAATATTTCTCTTATTTCAAATCATCTGTCTCTCCACACTTCTCTCTTACCCTATAATTATGCCTTACTGTATAATTATGCTTTTTACTAAGTAAAAAACCAGATAGGGAATAATGGAATAATAAACCTATTGATGGTAATAATTTGATACTGTTGGGTCTCTAAGATGTATAATACAAAGGAAAGATGTATCTAGATAAAAAATAAATATTTTACATACATACAATGATTAGATATAACAAAGATCGGTCAACAAATAACTGATGGATGACCAGTTTTTTGTGCTTGTTTTATTTACCTAGATTAAAATGCATCATCATTTTAATCAGAAAAAGGAAAGAGTTGCAAAATTCATTGTATCACTACCCAGGTAACCTTTAATAGGCTTACTACAGATGAATGAAAAAGTAATAGTGCAATGCAAAGGTCAGGTGAAATTCAAACTCTACAGAAGGATGATATTCCCACTTCTATCTTTTTGCAAATATAAACTAATTCACGTTGCAGCAGCATTAGAATGTAAAGGTAACATTGGAGGAAGAGTTTCTCTTAATGAATTTCTTTTAATGGTTTGTCATGATGGCTCCTCAGATAAAGAAAATAAACATGCTATATTTGAAATATACAGTTTAGTACAGATTTTTTTCCTGGCATTTCCTTTGGGAAACTGAAATCAAGTTTAATCCTTGCCTTAGTATTATATTCAGTCATTATTGTATAAAGCATTTATGCATTTCCAAGCCAATGACTTCCTTGAGGCATTGAGGAAATTCAAAACATAATCTTTGGTGTAAGCTTTTTCCGCTGATCCGTCACTTGCAATGTCAGTATGCTTTCCAATTATTTCTAACTGCAATCTGCTGTAAGCATGAAACAAGTGCTTAAGTAATACTGACCTTTAAAATAATTCCTTTTCTTTCTTGGGGCATGTTTGTTTCTTCTTAGCAGACAACTATTAGCAATTTAATAAACTAGAAGTATTGGCTGGGGAAACAATTACAACAAAATTTCTATCTCGCCACTCAAAATGTAATAATTTGTACGTATATATAATTACAGTAACAGGGCTATATTAGAAGACTGCAAGAGTGTTGTTTAGGTGCTAGTACCAGGATTATGGTTGTCTACAGAAGTGCCTCATGCACACAAGCTACTATTATACCAGCATTCACAGTTTTGTCTATTGGCACTCAGGATACATCCTCAGGGGCACCTCTGTCATGCTTTCACCCTCCCTCTGTCTCCAAACCTGAGACATCTTTCCCATAAAACCTGATACATTTCCATGAACAGTGTTCTTTTTGATGATCTGCTTTTTCAGTTTTGAAGGCTGTGTCACTGAAAACTTCCTTCTCCACTCTTCCTTCTCATTTGTCTCAATTTGTGTCCCTCCCCCACAGCCACCAGCCCCTGTTCCCACTGGTGTCTACGATCCTCCATCTGCTTCCAGACTTCATGCTTAATGATCCATCATTATTTTGCCCCTTCCAGTCCTTGGCTGCCCTTTTCAATCTAATGTAATTTTTGTTCTAATCCAGGATTTTCCTCCTTTGCATGGCAGAGCTTCCTTCTCTGCCTCCCCTTGGTTCCAGCAAAGGTGCCACAGCAGCAAGACAGAAAGGCTCCCAGTTTCATTAAGCAAAAGCTATACACCAAAAGGAAGACAGACCAGGAGACCCCAACACCAAAAGTATGTTTCAGCATCAGTCAACATTAACTATTAGCAGTACTGAAGTCCTAGCTCTAATCTGATTATATAATCCATCAAAAACCTTTGGTTTAGAGTCTACAGTGATGTTAATTTTAATTTTATGAGTAGGTTTAAACACTAAACATAGGAGCAAAGCTTGAGTGGGGTCTTCTGAACATCTATGGGTGTTTTGTTGTCCTCAAAACTCACATGTTATTCTCCAACTCTATGCTAGTGCTGTTGTTACAGCTAGCAACCACAATACCAGCAGCTACTGCCATTTTAAATGACAGAAGTTTTGCATTATGGGATTTAGATTGAAGGAGTACTGTTTTAAGCCACTAAAGCAACCGATTTGTCTCATGATGTGTCACACACACAATCCCTTTGACTGTCTTCTGAGGAATTTAGATGCATTTACATAGGTTATAGCTACATTTTTAGAAACCATTTCTAAATGGGCTTAGAAATTGATTCAATTTTAAATCAAATTGGCCTGGCAGCATATTCACCTCAGCTATATCTATGTTGAGGAAAAGATACTATTTCCAGTCGCAGGGTTGGATGTGCCCCGTGTAAATCAGAGTGGTTTATATCTGCAACCATTATTGGCAGGGAGAGCAACACCCCAGCAGACAGGGCAGGCGGGAACAGCAATGGGCTCTGATCACAGCTATGAGCGGCAAACAAGAACCACAGGATGGATGCAATGACCCAACAAACATCAAACCCTCGTGTTCACAGACTTCACAATAGAAATGCACAATTTGCCACTCTCTGAAGGTTTAAGACCAGGACAGCAGTGCTGAACTGTTGAGCATCAATATTAAAAGTAAGTAGCATGAACATGACTAATACTGACGCTCTGTGAACTAGTTGTTTACTGTTGTTTTTTGGCTGTCCTTTTACACTTTCATTATGCAGCTTAGCATATATTTTCATAAAAAATAAAGATTTCCGTATAGGTGTAAAAAAAGGTTTTTTTAAACTTTGGCTAAATACATATTAAATTATGACTGTTCATCCTTAATATGTATATTTAACTTCAGCTTTAAACTGTGTTAGAAGCTTCAATCAAAACATTCATTATCATCATTTGAAAAAATATAGCATGTCCACGAGTTTACGTAAGCTTAAACATTCATAATTATTAAGATTTTAAGTAATTCCATTTTGAGACTTTGAATGATCTGTTTAATGTAATTCAAACAATTTCACTATTGGACACTTATTGTAAAAGTGTATTTTGTGCATTTTAGCATAGTATAATATTATTAGAAAAAAAAATCTGATTGCTTTATAAAGCGATATTCAATGCCATTAACTATTTCAATATAATCATAAGGAAGAAAAAATTGCAAGTTGCTACTGTTGTCAATTAAAACTGCATGAAAATATGGAATTTCAAGTTCTCATTACTTAGTTTAATTGAAGGATTCCTTGAGATCTAAATATAAAAATGAACTGAATCTGATCACAGGCCCTGGTCCTAACTCTTCAGGACAAGGACACTCATGTTTCTGTCTTAACCCCCTCCTCACTAACTTACCCAGAGTAGAACCTAACTTAGTACAACTTTCCAAATTTGTAGTGCAGAAAAACTGCAGAACAGAAATATGCCTTGAATAGATTAAAAATGACTTTACGTTGTAATGCTAACGAAATCACAGTACTTGACAGCCATGTGGCAAAGATAGATAAATAAAAATTGAAAAGCATTTTCTAAATAGATTTAGGCTTATATTTGCCAAGAAGTACACTAGCCATCTTTCAAAGACAGTGTCTCCCAATGTTTCATTGGTCAGGGACAGTTTTGACTTTTGATGGCTTTGTGTTTGGCTTATTTTTTTGTACAGACCAGTAAGAATGCTGGCATGTAAACTTTGTTTTGATTCATGATGGTATCAAAGTGAATACAGCTCCTTGAAACGGAATAAAACTGAGATTATTTTATTGGAAGGGGATGATGACTGAGCCTGCTAATAGCTGCAGCAGAGTCAAGCTCTCTTTCCAGCCCCCTTAACTCAACATAAAAAGTGTTTAGGAAAGTGGCAGCCGTATCACTTGGATCAGAGTAGGAGGGTACAGCAAAGGGATGGATGGCGTTCTTTTATTCTTGCAAAGGAATTTGCCAATTGGCCATTGTCAAATGAGTTATTTCTCACTCATTAACAGCTGGTGGCTCTTCTGTATCTTTGTTTCCCAAGACAAATGCAAATTCCAGAAGAGTAGTAAATTAAAGTATCTACAAGCATCACTGTTATCTATTTATTTTTTTTCCTATGCATTAAATGTCTGCCATGGAATGATTTCCTCGCATCTATTTTCTGGTGGTAGGACTAAGATATTTTTCAGTAATAATACTGAGGCAAAATGTTACCACAGCAATGAAAATCTGCTCTTCTCCCTAAAGGAGATCTTTATATATACAGATTTCCTTTAAAAGTCAGGCAAAACATAGTTCTTTCCAAATCTAGATCTTTCTTCTGTGGCTTGAAAGCCTCCTTACTTAAGATACGTCTCAGAAGAAGGGGGCGGGGGGTGGAGAAACCCCAAAGCCCAAAATGGAGAACTCTAGATGAAAATGGAAAATGCTAGGTAAGTGCTTCTGCTCTTCTCAGCTCCTTTCTTGAAAGCACATGGAAGCTGTTTTGAGATGTGGCATGAGCTGAAGAGGGAGAAAGCCTCTAGTGATGAAGTTGTCTTCATTTGCTCTTGCAGATGGTGGCTTACAGAAAGATGGACCTTTGCCTCTCAGTTACTAGATGGACAAGGGCAGTGCTCATCCCTGTTTGTAGATCTGTGTGTGTGGGCATGATCAGAGCATTCACAAGTGGACGGGGTGCAGGTGCCCAGGCGCTGGCAATGGGGGGCTGCAGGGGCCTCTGTGAGGAGGGGCTGGGGCTGTCCCGAGGTGGACACGGCCGGTTCCAGCCGGTTCCAACCGACCCCCTGCAGGACAGAGCTGAGCCCCTCAGACACAGTGGCGGCCCCTCTGGGAAAGTGTATTTAAGAAAGGGTAAAAAAATGCCACAAGGGCAAAGGAGGAGGGAAAGGAAAAGGGAGAGAGAAAGCACAGTGCGGACACCAAGGTCAGAGAAGGAAGAGGAGGAGCGGGTGCTCCAGGCACAGCAGCAGATTTCCACACTGCAGGCCATGGAGGACCCTGCACCACAGCAGAGGGAAGTGTGAGGAAGAAGGAGCAGCCAAGAGGAGCTGTGATGGACTGACCCCAAGCCCCATTCCCCATCACCCTGCCTGCTCGAGGTGGGGTGTGGAGGAGCTGGAGGGTAGGGTGAAGTTCAGCCTGGGAAAAAAGGCAAGGTTATGTGGGAGGTGTTATTTTAATTTTTTGTCTTTGTTTCTCAACATCCAAATCTCTTTTAATTGGCATGTTTTGCCCATGGGGTAACCGGTATGTGACCTCCCCATCTTTATCTTGACCTATGAGCTTTCTCATCCTATTTTCTCCCCCTGCTGAAGGCAGGGAATGAGGGAGCAGTTGGGTGGGCGTCTCGCTGCTGGCCAAGATGAGCCCACAGCAACAATTAAGCCTCTCAGTGGGCCACAGAGAGAGGAATGCCTCGCTTAAGGGTCCTGGGTATTTCACTCTAGTGGATCTGCTCAGTAAAGCTGTCTAGTAACATCTAGTTTCCGTGAACCCAGGCAAGATTTTTTTCATATAATTTTTTTTTTCATATAATAAAATATAATAAATTTTTTTTTCATATAATACTCTTCATCATGATATTGACGTATTGATGATGATTTTAAAGTTGCTTCCTCTCCCAGGATGCAACAGAGAAGCACCTATAAATTGGTACGTTGTAGTTAAAAACAGAGCTAATCGTATGGTACTGTGTCCATATAAAAATTAAAATCAAAAGGGTGTGAAGCAACTTAGGTATCATCTGAGCATTTTTCCTTGCAAATCCCTTGCTAACATTTCTACAGCTCCTAATTCCCGACTTCCATTTTGCAATTTTCAGTCTCTCAAATGAGTGTAATTAACACATCAGGCTTGTGTCAGTCTAAATGGAATGGAAAGTGCTGGAGTGCTTGCAAAGCTATGCTGGGACACCAACGATGCGCATATAACAGCATTACCATGAGTGCTCAGTCACATACTTGGGGACCAGGACACCACACTGTTGCTAAGACATACATTTGCCAGTGATACATCTCCTCAGTTGCAGTGCATTGCTGCTATCCCTTTCTACCTTAGGATTTAACACACTTGGCACAGCTGGACAGGTGGCATATCTGCCAGCTCATTGCCTGTCATGAGGTCTGGAGCAGAGGCAGAAATGTTGAGCTGCACAGTGAGATTTGCTAGCCCTGTGGCAGGGAAATGAGGGCCAAAGAATTAGTGTCATGCTCAAAATATAGGACTGCACTGTCATTGGCACTGAGAATGAACTGAAATTGCTTTTCTGTTTGCAAGTCTATTTGTTAATGAAGTTACTGCTGAAGACTTTGAACTATGGAGTTTGGATGGAAGTTTGAGCAAGGAAACCTCCCTACAATTTTTTTCCTTCCATGGACAAAAAAAAGACACCTATGTGCCAAGAGGGTCTGAGACCTGGAAGTGTCAGGTGATCACATTTGTAGCTTCAAGAGAGAGTGAGTCCAGAGAAGGGCCATAAAGATGATCAGAAGGCTGGAGCACCTCTCCTATGAACACAGGTTGAGAGAGTTGTGGTTGTTCAGCCTGGAGAAAAGAAGGCTCCAGGGAGAGCTTATAGCAGCCTTCCAGTACCTGAAGGGGGCCTACAGGAAAGATGGGGAGGGACTTTTTACAAGGGCATGTAGTGCTAGGACGAGGGGTAATGGCTTTAAACTGAAAAAGGGTAGATTTAGACCAGATATAAGGAAGAAATTCACTATGAGAGTGGTGAGACACTGGAACAGGTTGCCCAGAGAAGTTGTGGATGCCCCATCCTGGGAAGTGTTCAAGGCCAGGCTGGATGGGGCTTTGAGTAACGTGGTCTAGTGGGAGGTGTCCCTGCCCGTGGCAGGGGAGTTGGAACGACATGGTCTTTAAGGTCCTTTCCAACCCAAAACCATTCTATGATTCTATGAAATTTCTGAATCTTATGAAGGTTGAGAAAGCTGAAGGAGTTGAGCTGAAAGCTCAGGGAGCTCTCATAGCAACCTGAGAAAGGTTGGATGTTTGTAATTATGCTTAGGCTTCTGACTTTCTGTTCCTGTGTGTAGTAGTTCTAAATTGATTTTTCCACTCAAACTCAGAAATGTTCCCAGGATAGAAAAACTTATTTCTGCTTCAGCTTACCTGAGAATAAAGGTATTTGGCTTAAACTTAGTGAAAAAAAAATGCTCAGCTTATTCACATAAACAAACTTATGAAAACAAGCAGGATTTAATCTTTGACAGGAAAAAAAGTATCCAGAAAGCATAAGTACAGTTTCATTCTCATTTGGGAGAAAAATAAATACACTGATATTTTAAGGTATCTGTGTATTACCAAAGCTTTCTCTCTCCCCCCCGCCTTACTGTAACCCTCCCAAAACACATTCCGAAATAAAGAATTAAGATCGCTGATGAATGAAAAACAGCAGGTTTTTCAGATGCTGCATAACAGCTGAATTTGATAAAATATAAGCACATTGCTGTTTTCCTACAGAACTACTGTAGAAAATGTCTATATATGTGCTCTATATTTTGTCTAAAGCCATAAGATGATAAAAAACGTTGATATTAAAAGTTTATACACATTAAGCTATGTAATTAATAAAAACATCTACCCAAACAAAACAGCCTGAATCACATATGATGGAACTTAAAAAGTTCTGTATTTTCAAGGTAATTATTCTAAAACTTGTGGCTACCTCTATGAAGAATTCCTGAAGGTATGTATCTCTTTAGAAAGAACAAATGTGGCTTTTCCAAGAAAGAGTAGTTGAATAGCTGATGGTGCAATAACAAAATGCATTGGGTTTTCACTTAATTAAAATTAAATAATTACTTTTCTTTGAAGTTACATGCAGTGAAGTATGTTTTTATTTACTATATAGAGCAATTTTGTTTTAAAAAGCCACAGACTTAAGTTCTACTCTTCTGAATGAAGGAAACACAGCATATTTAATACCTGTCACCATTTTCTTTTGTATTTTGCCATTTACATTTTTACTGTGGACCTTAAAGAGCTGTAAAAAAAAAAAAAAAGGAGTATTTATACTGCCGTTTTTTGCAGAAGCTCAAGGTCATGCGACCACAGCAACTGGATCTGCATACAAAGTGTCCTGCCTTTATTCTGACCATTACTTTGCACTATTTCCAGACATCAAGTAATGGCATAGAGATATCAAAGTATGATAGACAATTCTGTCTAAATGACTCTATATCCATCAGTAACGTCCATCCAGGCATATTAGAAAGCATGAACACTTTAAGAGTACATCTA